>NC_058132.1:623042738-623081513 GCF_016433145.1 Gracilinanus agilis | reverse complement strand
ACTTGCTGGAGTCTCTTTGCTAATATTCTATTTAGGATTTTTGCATCTATGTTCATTAGGGAGATTGATCTATAGTTTTCTTTTTCTGTTTTTGGTCTACCTGGCTTTGGAATCAGTACCATATTTGTGTCATAAAAGGAATTTGGTAGGACTCCTTCTTTGCTTATCATATCAAATAATTTGTATAGTATTGGGATTAGTTGCTCTTTGAATGTCTGATAGAATTCACTTGTGAATCCATCAGGCCCTGGCGATTTTTTCTTAGGGAGTTCTTTAATGGCTTGTTCAATTTCTATTTCTGATATGGGATTATTTAGGTATTCTATTTCTTCTGCTGTTAATCTAGGCAATTTATATTTTTGTAAATATTCATCCATATCTCCTAAATTGTTATATTTGTTGCCATATAATTGGGCGAAATAGTTCTTAATGATTGCCTTAATTTCCCCTTCATTAGAGGTGAGGTCTCCCTTTTCATCTCTAATACTGTCAATTTGGTTTTCTTCTTTCCTTTTTCTTATTAGATTGACCAGTACGTTGTCTATTTTATCTGTTTTTTCAAAATACCAGCTTCTAGTCTTATTTATTAATTCAATAGTTCTTTTACTTTCGATTTTATTAATTTCTCCCTTAATTTTTAGTATTTTTAATTTAGTTTTCATCTGGGGGTTTTTTATTTGTTCGCTTTCTAATTTTTTGAGTTGCATGCTCAATTCATTAATCTCTGCCCTCCTTAATTTGTTAATATATGCACTCAAGGATATAAATTTCCCCCTGAGTACTGCCTTGGCTGCATCCCAAAGAGTTTGGTAGGATGTCTCATCATTGTCATTCTCTTCAATGAAATTGTTGATTGTTTCTATGATTTCTTCTTTGACAATTTGGTTTTGAAGAATCATATTGTTTAATTTCCAATTGGTTTTTGACTTGCCTGTCCAGGTACCCTTACTGATTATTATTTTTATCGCATTATGATCTGAGAAGGTTACATTTATTATATCTGCTCTTTTGCATTTGTTTGCCATGATTCTATGCCCTATTACATGGTCAATCTTTGTAAATGTACCATGTGCAGCTGAAAAGAAGGTGTATTCCTTTTTGTCCCTATTTATTTTTCTCCACATATCAATTAGATCTAATTTTTCTAGGACTTCATTCATCTCTCTTACCTCTTTCTTATTTATTTCTTGGTTTGATTTATCTAGATCTGAAAGAGGAATATTTAGATCTCCCACTATTATGGTTTTACTATCTATTTCCTTCTTGAGCTCTGCCAGTTTCTCCTTTATGAATTTGGATGCTATACCACTTGGTGCATATATATTGAGCTGTGTTATTTCCTCATTGTTTATACTGCCTTTAATCTGGATGTAATGACCTTCCCTGTCTTTTTTAATCATATCTATTTTTACTTTGGCTTTGTCAGAGATCATGATAGCCACTCCTGCCTTCTTTTTCTCATTTGATGCCCAAAAGATTTTGCTCATACCCTTAACCTTGAACTTGTGTGTGTCTACCCGCCTCATATGTGTTTCTTGTAGACAACCTATGGTAGGATTTTGGTTTCTGATCCACTCTGCTATTTGCTTCCGTTTTATGAGTGAGTTCATCCCGTTCACATTCAGAGTTACAATTGTTAGTTGTGTATTCACTGACATTTTTTGTATCCTCCCCTAGACCCACTCCTTCTTATTGCACTATTTTCTTTTACACCAGTGGTTTGCTTTCAGCCAGTATCCCTTATCCCCTCCCTTGATTGACTTCCCTTTCTGCCCCCTCCCTTGTTGTTCCCTTCTTTTTGTTTTTTTAAAGACCAAATGAATTCCCTCCCCCTTCTTCTTCCCTCCCTTTTTGGCCTCCCCACTCCCCTGCTCCCTTTGGATTATCCCTTCTGACTTTCTCAGTAGGGTTAGATAGAGTTTTTTATCTGGATGGATAATAAAGCTACTCTTCCTTCTCCGGGTTGATTATACTGAGAGTAAGGTTTGATTATGCTCTCTTCCTCTCCTTCTTATGATATTATTCATCCCCTCCCCTTCCAATGCCCTCTTTGTCTGTAATAGAATATCTTATTTTTCTTATTTACTCGGATTTTTCTTGGTGTCCCCTACTATTCCCCCCCCCCTCTTTCCCACCCCCCATGTCTTCTTAGACCATTTAGGGTCCTGTCCTCTCCCTATGAATTATTCTTCTGGTTGCTATAATAGTGAATATTATAATAGTGTATAGAGTTCACTACAGAGAATTATACATAGCATTTCTCCACCTAATAATACAGATAATTAGATCTTATTTATGCCCTTAAAGAGTCAAGCTTAAAAGACTATGAGTTTTCTTTCTTTTCCCTCTGTTTCTTATTTACCTTTTCATCTTTCTCTTGATATTTGTGGTTGAGTGTCAAACTTTCCATTTAGTCCCGGTCTCTTTTGTGCAAAAACTTGGAATTCTTCAATTTTGTTGAATGCCCATACTTTCCCCTGAAAGTATATGGTTAGTTTCACTGGGTAGTTGATTCGTGGCTGAAGGCCCAGCTCTCTTGCCTTTCTGAATATTGTATTCCAAGCCTTACGGTCTTTTAGTGTTGAGGCTGCCAGATCCTGTGTGATCCTTATTGGTGCTCCTTGATATTGGAATTGTCTCTTTCTGGCTTCTTATAAGATTTTTTCTTTAACTCGAAAGCTCTTCAATTTCGCTATTATATTTCTGGGTGTTGACTTTTCTGGGTCCAGTGTAGAGGGTGTTCTATGGATCCTTTCAATGTCTATATTGCCCTCTTGTTGTAGAGCTTCAGGGCAATTTTGCTGAATAATTTCTCTAAGTATGGAGTCCAAGTTTCTATTAATTTCTGCCTTTTCTGGAATACCAATGATTCTCAAGTTGTCTCTTCTAGTCCGGTTTTCTTGGTCTGTCACTCTCTCATTGAGATATTTCATGTTTCCTTCTATTTTATGAATCTTTTGACTTTGTTTTATTTGTTCTTTTTGTCTTGAGAGATCATTGGTTTCTAAATGTTCGATTCTAGCCTTTAAGGACTGGTTTTCGGCTTTAATGTTTTGGTTTTCGGCTTTAATGTTTTGGTTTTCGGCTCTAATGTTTTGGTTTTGGGCTCTAATGTTTTGGTTTTCGGCTTTAATGTTTTGGTTTTCGGCTATAATTTTTTGGTTTTCCTTTTCAATCTGGTCATTTTTGGTCTTCAGTTGTCTTGTCTCACTTTCCAATTGTGAAATTCTGCCTTTTAAACTGTTATTTTCTTGCCAGATTTCTTCCATCTTCCTCAGCATTTCATTTTTAAACTCTTCCATAGCTTGTGACCAGCTTTCATTTTTGGGGGGAGATTTGGGTTTTTGTTTTCCCTCCTCTGTTGTCTGGATTTTCTCTGTGTAGAAGTTGTCCAGTGTTCCAGAGTTTCTCTAGATAGTCTTTTTCTTCTGGATTTCCTTATTGCTGGCCATTGTTAGCCCCACCCCTTTTCAGCTTTGTCTTTGCACTCAGGGTCTGCCTGGGCCTTGCAAGCTCCGGGGCTCCAGTCTCCTTGTCCTCGGGGTCAGGCCTCCTGGTAGACCATGGTCTGCCCCTCTGCCCGAGGTTCCTTCAGCAGTCTTTGGGGCTGCTTCCACAGCCACACTCCGGTCTGCCCCGGGTCCTCACTGGAGGTCCAAGCCTGGGCTGGAGATTGTTATCCAAGCCTAGGGCACTGCCTTTGCCTTCGCAGATGCTCTTAGGGCACTGCCTTCACCCCAGCAGAAGGTAGTGAATGTCTGTGGGCTGGAGATCTTTATTCGCACCTGAGGCAATGCCTTCAGAGCTTGGGAAAGACCGTGTTTTAGGGGTCTTTGTCCAGGCCCAAGGCCGTGCCTTCACCCAAGTGGACACTGGGGGAAAGTCCGTGCGCGCCCCCAGCCACCTGGGGTCCCTCGTCTTGCAGCACACAGGTACAAGCTCCGGGGCTGGTTGCCCCAGTCCTGTTTACCCGCTTGTGAGTTGGCGTTGTGAGAGGTGTGCGGTGGGGGGTGGGGGGAGGGGCTTCTTCCTCTCGCATTTTAGTGAGAGCTGATTCACCCCTTTATAGCATGGAAATGCCCTGATTCTGCGTACCTTCAATGCTGCGCCCTGTTGTGGGGTTCCTTCGTTCCTCTGGACTCGTTTTTATTTCCCCTTGAGGGGTCCTGTATGGTTCGGTCAGGAGAGATCCAGCAGCTGCTCCTTACACTGCCGCCATCTTACCCAGAAGAGGACTCCAGTGAGCATTTCTATACTAGCCCAAATCAACTCTTTACCATCAAATCCAACCTCAAGCCAGGGCTAGAGGAGCTGTTAAACACTTATACAACTCCTATTAGGTTCCTGACTTGGGCACTGTTGTAGAGGCAGAGTCTTGGCTAAGCTGATCTTCATAAGCCTTGGGTTACTGGCACACTGGGCAACGACCTGTGAATTTAGAGCTTGCTTGGCAGACCCAGCCAACAGAGCCTGTCAGATCCAAGTGAGGCTTAGCAGCCCATCTTATTACCAACCTGCCTCCAATTTATGAACACTATCTAGTTGTTTGACTTTCAGAAAATCACAACCTTTCTACACCTCAGCTTTACTATCTTAAATGGAAATATCTATGTCAGTGATGAAGAATCTTTTAGAAAGTGAGTTCTGGACCCTACCCCCATCCCAACCCCCCCATAGTGAGTGCCATGCCTATCCCCCTCTATCCAGTGTTGGGTGCTCCCTGATCCCACCCTTACCCCAAACTGGGGAGAGAGGAAGCAACCCCATTGGACTACTGGACAGAGAGGTGGGGGATGTGAAAAAATGTTAACAGGCATGATGGAGTGAGGGAAATGAGCAGTTTCACCCAAGTCCCTCTGCCTTTCTAGTAATTAATTGGGAAGGTGAGGTGGTTGCATGAACACAGAGAGTGCTCTGAGTGACATCTTTGGCACCCACTAAAGGTTCACCATCACTAATCTATGTAATCTGGGGATACAGCTTCATACATGCACATAAGACCCACCTCATTATTGGAGAAAAGAATTATTGGAGATTATGTGCTCGCAAGAGGGTAAAATTGGTGTGACCTTAATGAAAAGGAGCAAGAGAAAAAGGAGGAGGTGGTGGTGATGGAGAAGAAAAGAAGAAGAAAAGAAGAAGAAAGAAGTAGAAAGAAGAAGAAAGAAGAAGAAAGAAGAAGAAGAAGAAGAAGAAGAAGAAGAAGAAGAAGAAGAAGAAGAAGAAGAAGAAGAAGAAGAAGAAGAAGAAGAAGAAGAAGCAGAAGAAGGAGAAGAAGAAGAAGCAGCATGATATAAATATTTAAAATACTAAAATACTAGCACTTGATGGAACCAGGAAAGGACTCATGAAGAAAGTAGGTTTTGAGTTGAGTTTTGAAGGAAGCCAGGGATTCTGAGAAGTAGAGGTGAGCATGCCATGTATGAAAGACAGGTTATACAGTCAGAGAAACTATAATGGAGCATCTTACATGTTAAATAAAAATTATATCTGAGTGCCTCATTGAATTTATAGAAGTGAATAACATGAAATAAACTTAGAAAGTTAGGGAAGGTTCACTTGACCCCCATTGCCCACCCTTACCAATCTTCCACCTATGAGGCAATACACCGAAGTACAAGGGTTTAAAAAAAAAATTAAAAAAAAAAAAAAAGAAAGTTAGGGAAGGTTTCTGATAAGAGTAGCTTTAACTACTAATCAATTTCTCTTTACATGAATAATTTATTTAAATTGATTTTTTAAATAATTCTGAGATAGTGGTAACACCACTGGACTAGTAGCCAGGAAATCTGGTTAAGAACTGTGATACAGTAGAAATAACGTGAATTTAAAGCCTGGGGACATGGTTCAAGTTTCAGCTCAGCCACTTCCTATATCTGTAATGTTGAACAAGTCACAGGACTGACTGCATTAGATCTGTTTTGTCATTTGTAATATGAAAGAGATGAGCTAGCTGACCTCTGACAACTTGTCAAGATCTAAATTTATAATCTATAGTTAGCATATATGTAGCACTCTAAAAGGTTATGAAAGTACATCCATTGTCTCTTTTAAGTCTAAAATCAACTGATAAAGATATTGTAGGCATTACCTACATTTTAATAAATTAACATGCATTTTATTAAGCACTCTGTATTCAGCAGAAGATACACACACATACACATGTACACACACACAAACACAAATGGGCATGCATATATGTTGTTCAGTCCTTTCAGTGGTGCACAACTATTCATGAACCAATTTAGGATTTTCCTTGTGTGAAAGGGAATTCCTTATTCTCTTTGTCTATATTGAGTTAATCAACCAAGAACTTAAAAACACCCCTACTTAACACTAAGGGAGTTCACAGTCATTTATTTGGAGAGCTCCACCCTTTTAATTCAGTTAAAAACTTGTAAATTCCTTTGATAAGAGTTTACACCTTCAGAGAATGAGAAGTGTGAATCCCACAGACTCTGCCCCCTGGGCAGTGTTAGATGATTTGGAAACTGTGATTGGCCCCTGTGAAAAGGCTAAGGGACAAGAAGTTATCATAAAAGCAAGCCCTGAACTCCCTCAGAGCAGAATATCTTTGAGAAGATAGTCTGAAGAGATTGTCTTCTGGAGATAGTTTTCTGACTAGGGAGAGTTCTTTGGGGGAGAATTCTTTGAGGGAGCTTCCCTGGAGACTGCGGCTTGGAACTCAGCTTCAACTTAGACTCTGACTACTGGACTACTTCTTGGGTGAGTGAAAGGCTGAATCCTTTCCTAGTTTCCTAAGAGAATAGCTTCCATCTTAGAGGATGCCAAAAGTGATCTGCTATCTCTTAAAATGCTGAACAGTGGTCTTGTGCCAGTTTTTTGCTTTTCTTATTTCATAATAGTATCTGTACATCCTGGGTATGGAAGGAACAATGCCCAAGCACAGTATTAAAACCAGGAAAATGTGGACATTTCCACCAATCTAGACATAATTTCCAACAAGAATTATAACTAGCATGAGGAAGTAGAGGTTTTGCCCAAGGGTTCCAATATTGGAAAGGAGAAGTTGAGAGTGAGGTAGCCAATTTATTTGGCACTTATTTTGTGCTGAGTACTATACTAAGTTCTGTGAAAAAGAAAATCAACTTCCCTTCTTTTAAGGAGTACATATTATAATAGAGGAGTCATCATAGAAATAACGTGGCATCTACATGATCTATACAGAGTATAAATATAAGGCAATATGAAAATAAATAAAAGGCAATAAGGATAGCTTTGGCAGCTGAAGGAAACCACAAAAGGACTCTTGTAGAATGTAAATGTGGTATACTACTTTCCCTTGGCCACCACCTTCTCTTTATATAACCTAGTAGTCCACTACTAAGATGCTGAACATTCAGAATCCAAATTCCATGTCATTCTTCTGATGAGACCAGGTATTCTACTCCAATCCAAATGGAAGTGTCTGCTGGACCATCTGGAAGAAGGGCATCCCTGCCTCTCAGTGAGATGGCACCAAAAAAAGTTTATTCTCTGTGTTGTTTCCCCTATCTCACCTTCCTCCACCACCCTCCACCACCCAACACTGAATCAGCTTCAAGAACAAGAATTGCTATATCTTTGGCTCAACTTTCCCAAAAGGAGCAAGTTTTCTTTTCCAGATAGCTCTTTGCCAAAAAATAAAAATAAAATGGAATAAACAAAGCCTGGCATGAATTTGCATTGTACTAACTACAGAGATAAATTGACAAATAAGCTCTGAACAGTTCTGTTAAAGTTATTAGAGAATTAAGATAGAGAGAATGAACCCATTCCTTCCACCCCTCAAAGGAATAGGAATCAGTCAAACGCACAAATATTTATTGAGTGCCTACTGTGTGCCAGCATGCTGCCCATGAAAAGGGAAAAGCAAGTAGACTCCACTTAGATAAAAATTAAAAATTAAACTACAACTCTCTACCCAGTTATATTACTGGCCACAAAGCAGAGTTGGAAGTGTTCCCAGAGGGAATCCTGCTTCAATTATTTAGACTTATGTTTGATCTAGTTTAACTAACCTACTTACAATAAGCTTTGGGAGAATGGATGGGGGAGAGAATGCAGTGGGGAAGACTGTTCTACGGGGCACCTTTATGTGATCATTCTAAACATATATCTGATTTAGAAAAGATTTCCATAGCAAGACTTCTAAATAGCAGTAAATATTTAAAGCTCAGATGCAAAAGGAATTAAGAAAAGGAATTAAGTCTTCTAATCCATTCACCTGTTCTGTTGGTGATGCTAAGGCTTAACCATAGAAACTGATACGTATTTGCTGATGGTGCACTCATCAGCTTCCCTTTCCATTACTGGAGACATAGAAAGGGTAATTTTTCAAATTGACATTTGCTTTTGCAAATGTTTTTAATGTGTTAAAATAAATCCACCAAAGGTAAAGAACCCATTATTCTAAAAGAGATGAGCCATAATAAGCTGATGCCTGTTTTTTAGAATAATTAGTTCTGAGGAGGCTTTTATACAAAGATTCCACTAAAAATAAGATAGAAAATAAGATAGAGAGGAAATACTACTAAATTACCTTTGAAATATGCAGAAAGCATTAAAACTAGAAGAAATAAAGGGATCCCATCAACATAGTTGAACTCTTTCCTTCTGTGCCATTTCTCTAACATGTATCATCAATTTGATATATTGTACTCCAAATTGTGCCCAACATTGGTAAAAATTAGTATATTCGAAATAAATTTACCAGTGTAACCTGGAAAGGGAGGGGAAGAATGTTTCTCTAAGAATTCCATATTATCTTGATAGAAGAGGGGGATGTACACTCCCCCTAACATGATCCATGGTGGTGGTGTCAAACTGAAATAAAAATGAAGATTACTGTACATAAGGATTCTGGTAAGTCACATATTATTTAAAATGTAGTGTTATCTATATTATATTGCATTTTATTAATTTTTTCAGTATTTCCCAATTACATTTTAATCTGGTTTGGGATATACTAGGAACACTGTGGGTCACATGGGGCCATCTGTTTGACACAACTGATGTACTGGCAAGAATGTAAGAAGGGTACCCAATTTTTTGGTCTCTCTCAACAGCTAACAGCTTTCTTTGTGGAATTAGAAAGCTAATAAAACCTTCCTGCAGTCATTTCCCCATTTCTAAATGAAGAGGCAATCCATGTAAAAGTATGATGAAACAAAGGTAATGGTTTTCAAATAATACTGATAAAAATTATCTGAATAATTAGCTTGTTGTATCATTAATAAACAATAAGTTTATTCATTATCATCATAATGATTAAAATAATAGTAATGACATATGGACTTAAAGCCAGAATGCCCTGGGTTCAAATCTAAGGCTGACACATACACAGGCTGTGTGACCCTGTGCAAATTTCTTAAACTAAGTGGCCCCAGGCACCTCCTTAAGACCTGAAGTTGCAGAACAAATAAAATTTTCATTGGTAGGGGGAGTTTTATTACTAAGAGTTCCCTACATCCATGAAATTGGAAGTTTGGTGCAAAATCCCAACCAATTTCAAGAACAATAAATAGAATTCACACTGATAAAATAATCTCACAGTATATAAAATGGGGACCCATGCCCCAGGGTTGGTATGAGGATAGAATGAGATAATATTTGTAGAGATTGTAATTTTTTGGCAAACTTTAACATGCTATATTAATGCCAGTTATTAGAAAGGGTAAGGATTTAGACTTCAACCAGGATGGGGTTCTTCAAGGAAGGCAGACAGATCAACAGGAAAGCTGGTCCTTCAGAGACAAAGGAAAGATCTTTCCAAAGAGTCTGAAGCTTTATGAGTTTGATTATATGTGAAAAGCCCAGTAAAACAAGAAACTTTGCCTGAGGCACTAACTAACCCCAGCAATTCATCTACATATGAATTAACAGAAGTCTGAGAAGTATAATTTTTCTGATCATCATAAATAAAAGTCGAATCCAAAATTGAAGGAATACTTGTCTGGATGGAGAAGCTAGACTTTTTCCACTTCCTGCAAGAAGGTAATAAGTCATAAAGCTAAGGCTCTGAGATGGATAATGAAGAAATCTTTTTGCCAATCTTAATCTAGATGACATTGCACCTGATAACAAAAGTATTCTTACACTTCAGATTAAAAGACTGCCATAGGACAGCCAAAGAATGATTAGACCTGCCCACTGAAGAGAGGATCCAGGGTGTGAAACAGATTGGCTCATTCAGCAGAGTTACCATGCCTTCGGAACAGTTGAGGAAAAGAGTTACCTTCCCTCACAAGCCCAGCAGCTTCCCAGTAGCATTTTGTATATCTCAAGCCAACAGCAACCATGGCCAGAAGCCAAAAAATTGGTCTGGTCCATCACAACAGCAGCTGTGTCTGGTAAGGAGCCAACTTCATATCCAAGCAAACTCTTGACCCAGTCTAGCAGTAAACTGAGCTCCATTTCTGCTGTTGTAATCAGGACCACAAATAGTTACTACCTTGTTGTTCATCTTTCATTTTAAAGAGAACCAATGACATCAAGGGTTGATCAAACACAGGAGTGTGAATCAGATTAAATGAGGCAGAGTTGTACAAAGGCATCAGCTTCACTCTCTGTTTCTGAGTTATCTGAGCCTAGTGGCAAGACAAAAGGCAGGGTGATTGTGATGGCGTAGGATGCAGTGAATGACTTTGGTATCTTTGATGTCTGATCGATCTCAAATAGTTGCACAAAACCTGTTTCAGGCACCTTCATGGAACCTTCAGTTCCTTCATCTTTTCCAGGAAGGAAACCAATTTATACTTGGAACATGGATAGCAGTAAGTGGGCTGTGCAGAAAGAGAAATATAGCAGATTCTGATACCTCAATTGACAGAGTACTGGGTATGATTTTAGGAAGATAGAAGTTTGAATTTGGCCTCAGGTACTAGCTGTGTGTTACTAGAAAAGTAACTTAGCCAGTTTTTCTCAGTTTCCTCAACTATAAAATAAACAGGAGAAAGGAATGGCAAACCCCTCCAGTATCATTGCCAAGAAACCTCCAAAATGGGTCATGAAAGGCCAGACATCACTGAAATGACTGAACAACAAGAAGGTTAAATGTCGGTCATTGCAAAGTTGGCCATAATAAGATTCTTGGCCTTGTTTCTTGAGTTATATATGAATGATCAAACCAAATTGCTGAAAGACTTCATTAAAATCTATAAAACAGGGGGCAGCTGGGTAGCTCAGTGGATTGAGAGCCAGGCCTAGAGACAGGAGGTCCTAGGTTCAAATCTGGCCTCAGACACTTCCCAGCTGTGTGACCCTGGGCAAGTCACTTGACCCCCATTGCCTACCCTTACCAATCTTCCACCTATAAGTCAATACACAGAAGTTAAGGATTTAAAATTTAAAAAAAATCTATAAAACTTTGACATCTCTTGAGAAGCATTTTATCTCAACAACTTTATCGCCACACATTTTCTTTCCCTTTTTTCACTTAACTTTATGTTTCACCAATTTGTTTCACTGGGCTTTCATTGCTCATTTTTTCTTCCCAACTTGCTTTTCCTCTACATTACCCAGGGTCCTTTTCTTCAGATTGTTGCTGCTGATTCCATTTCTTCTTTCATGAGCCTTCGGATAAGTCATTTTTCTTCACTTCTATTTATTTTTCAGCTTTTCCTCAATTATTTTCAAATTCTTGTAAATTTCTCCTAATTTGTCCTAACTCAAATTCAATCTTTGACCTTCTTCATAAATACATACATCCCCAAATTACCTTAATCAAGTCACTTTTCTCCCTCATTAGGCAAAGTTGTCATTTTTTCTTTTGTTCATTCCTATGGATCCATATGTCTTTCACAGAAGGTACGCATAGATTCTGTACCTGGTTATTATTTGCCTTCAGATTTTCCTCCATTTCTCTTAAATTTCTCATCCTTAAATTCAAACTCTGGCCTTATTCATAAGCCCAAATCCTTCCAAATTGTCATCATAATTTCTTTCTCCTTGTTCAGCTCATTTCCTCCCACAACCTCCTACAGAAGCTAGAAATAGAAAAAATTTACTAGTTACCAGCCTCTGAGCAAGCCATTCCATTTCTCTTCAAGTGTCAATTTCCTCATCCACATATGGGTAAAATAATAATAGAAAATTTAAACTACCCACCTCACAGGCTGATAAGTGGTAAATGACATTAAATTTAATAAATATTTATTAAATCTGTTCTGTGTACAGAGGACTATGCTGGCACACCTGGAGAGACAAAAAAACTTTTAGATAAGACATGATTTTTGCACAAAAAAATTACAATATAGTTGGGGTATAGGGTTCCTAAGCTATATAACTATAATCTAACTCTATACATATGTATTATAAAGGTACCCAGCAAAGTAATACACAAAACCCTAAGGGGAAATGGTTAATAACTATATTAGTGATCTGAGATGACACCTCTCTACACCTTTAAAGAATGGGAGGAATTCTTCATAATAAAAGAGTAAGCAAAGATATTCCAAGATTAGGGTGAATGATAATCAAGATATGGAGACAGGGATACTTAGGGGCATGGCTAAAAAGTAATTAAGTTTCTGGCAGTGGATAGGGAGCCAGGCCTAGAGATAGAAGTTCAAATCTGGCTTCAGAAATTCTCTAGCTGTGTGAACCTGGGCAAGTCACTTAACTTCAATTGTCTAGACCCCACTGTACTTCTGCCTTGAAATCAATACTTAGTATCAATTCTGAAACTTTGGAAGGTAACAGTTTTTCATTTTAAAAAAGAGTAGTTAAGTTTGTGTGGAATATAAATTAATTGGCAGGAAATAATATTAAATTAAAATAGAAAGCTAGAATATGACTCAGTTTTGGAGGGTCTTACATTTGAAGGGATAGCAAAGATATGTTTCATCTCATTCACAATTTTGTTTTGGTTCCACCCAGCCTAATGTTATATTCCATAACATGACTATTCACATTATCATTCCCCAACAAACTTCTACCTTTCCTCAATTATTCATCTAAAATCCTTTCCTCTTTGATAGCTCCATGTTTCTTATCTTGAACTAGTGAATTAGGTGTGTAAGGTTAGACTAAAGAATTCCTCTATCCAACTGAAGACGTTTCATGGTCTATTCCTGGGATTCAAAAATTGTATCTACCTGTTCAGGGTGTAGACAAACTCCTTACAACTCTTAAAGGAAGCTGGTAAGCTGACTGTGGCTCAGATCATAAACTTCTTAAAGTAAAATTCAGACATAAATTGAAAAAAGTGAGGAAAACCATCAAATTATATAAGTATGTATATATAAAAATGATTGCTTATGAATTTGATGTGGAAGCAATGAATAGATTTAAGAGATTAGATCTGACAGAATTTTGAAAAACTATGGACTGAGGTCCATAATATTGGACAAGATGCAGCAATATAAAACATTCCAAAGAAAAGGAAGGTCAAGAAAGCAAACTGGCTATCTAATGAGGCTTTACAAATAGCTGAGAAAAGGAGGTAGGGAAAAGGTTAAGGAGAAAAGGAAAGATATATGCAATTGAATGGAGAATTCCAGAAAATAGCAAGGAGAGATAAGAAGGTTTGTTTAAGTAAGTAATACAAAGAAATATAAGGAAACCATAGAATAGGAAAGATAAGAATATATATGCCATCAGGAAGCAACAGTTAGAACCAAACATGGAACAACTGATTGGTTTAATATCGAGGAAGAAGAATGACAAGGATGTAAATTATCACTTTATTTAACTTATATACAGAGTATATCATACAAATTCCCAAACTGGACAAAACAAAAGCCAGAATTAAGGTCACCAGGAGAAACATCAACAATCTCAGATATACAGATGATACAATTCTGATGGCAGAAAGTAAAGGAAAAATTAAGAAGCCTCTTGAGGAGAGTAAATGAGGAGAATGTATAAGCTGACTTGAAGCTTAACATCAAGAAACTAAGATCTAGGCAAATTGTCCCATCACTTCCTGGCAAATAGAGGGAGAAGAAATGAATGCAGTTTCAGATTTTATATTCTTGACCTCAAAAATCACTGCAGATAATGATTATCACCATAAAATTCAGACAATTGCTCCTTGGAAGGGAAATCTAGAAAGAACACTAAAAACCTTGTTAACAAAAGGTATGTCTAGTCAAAACTTTGGTTTTTCTAGTAACAATATATGTCTGTGAGAGTTGGAATATAAGGAAAGCTGAGCACTGCAGAATTGGTACTTTTGAATTGAATTCTGAAAAAGGCTCTTAGTAGTCCCTTGGACAACAAGAAGATCAAATCAGTCAATATTTAAATGAATTCAGATGCTTCACTCAAATGTCAAATACTGAAGATGAAGCTTAAATACTTTAGCCACAAGTGAGAAGAGAGAACTCTTTGGAAAAGATACTGATTTTGGAAAAAAAGGAGGCAGAGGATAAAATGGATAAATAATGTCACAGAAGCAACAAACTTGAGCTTGTACAGACTTGGGGTGATAGAGGAGAAAAAGAGGGCTTGGCATATTATAGTCCCCGGGGTCATGAAGAATTGGACATGACTACAACAACAAATAAGTCCATTGGCTAGAGTGGAAGGCTTAGAGTCAAGAAGACTTGAATTCAAATTCTACCTGGCAACTTACTAGCCATTTGATCCTAGGCAAGACATTTAACCTCTATTTCCCTCAGTTTCCTCAACTGTAAATTGGGGATAATATCACCTACTTCATGAAGTTATTGTGAGGATCAAGTGAGATAAAATATGTAAAGTTCCTAACAGCATCTAGCACATAGAAAACAATTATTTAAATGCTTATCCTTTTACATCCCTTTCCCCCTTAAAGGATAGGTTCCATTGATAAAGACTGTGGTATAACAATCAGGTAACAGGAGCCACTCCTTTAGTGCTGGTTCATATAAGAGGAAGCCAATAGATGCTTTTTACCCTACTTATTCCATTTGTCCTTTAAGTTTTCAATAGAACTAGGATGGGAATATAGGGTACTTTCTCTCACAGGTATTAAGACTATCCAGGGGCCAGGCATAGCAGAGCCAGGTGTTAACCAGCAGATTGCATACATTTACTGATGCTATTCCTAGACTGTTTCCCCTTTGGTTAGCAACCTCCCTTGTTATTTTACTCTCTTCATCCCTATTATACTGAATCTCAGACTATCAAATATTAGACCTACTTTCCAGTGTCTGATATCTCTTATGTCTTTCCAATCCCTATCAAATCTACATTGCCAATACCTCTTTACCTACTCAAGTGAGGGGCAAACTATGGCCTGCAGGCCAGATGGGGCTCCCTGAAATGTTCTATCTGGCTGCGCAACATTATTCCTAATCTGACAAATACAATGAGTATGACCTATAGCCATCTAGACCATATAATTCCATCTAGAAGTATAACCAGCAAACTTTTCATTTTTCAACTGTTTTCTCTCATGGTACTTACATCTTCTGGTTCTTATTGGTACCAGGCCCTTCCCAGATGACACTTGAATTTTGGCTTTCCTTTCCAGTGTCGATTGTTCCATCTCTCATGCTCCATACCTCACCAGCCTTGGAGGCAGAGGCAGAATAATCTTTGCTTCCAATCACCACTATTTAGCTCTCCCCTTTGTGTCATCAATGGGCAAACTTTTTTTCCTCTAAATTTCCCTCTGTCTAGATTTGCCACCTAATTCAGATCCTAATAGCTATCATCCATTGAACCCAGAATAATCTATCTCCTTTCAAAATGAGTTCAGTGCCTGACTCACAGTCTTAAACTTTTCCCCAACTTCTATCCATATACTAGAGAACATCAATACACACTCCAATATTCCCTCAGGTACCCTAATCTCTCAATTCTGCTATCTATTCAACCAACACTGTGAAGCCTGCAGAGCATTCTTTATTCCCTCCAATCATCTCCTAGCAGCACCAATTTTCCTCCCAATAGCTCTCAGTAACAATTTTCTTCCTTTACCTTTTAGTTATGGATGCAAAGCCTGTCTGTTCCCTCAACATTGCCACTGCCAGTTAGCCCAGAAAGAGGTAATGAGAGCTCTAAACTCCTCTCTGTTCTCAGTTTTTTTTTTTTTCAATTTTTCTCTGAGCCATTTGCTTGGTTTTACTAAATGGTGCTGAGGTCCTTGCAAGCATTAAGGGGAACATCTAAGATACTTGATATCTCCTGTTTTTTTTTTTCCATTCTATTCTCTCCTCGGCCTCTGACTTAATTTTCAACTCAATGAAGAATGTCCCTACATGAAATGATTGCTTTTTCTTTCTTTCTTTTTTTTTTTTAAACCTCTACCAGCCATCTTAGAATCTTAGTTTTAGAGCCTTAGAATCAAGACTATCTATTGGTTCCAAGAAAGAAGACCAGTAAAGGCTAGGGGATGGAAGCCAAATTATTTGCCTATAGTCACATATCAGGAAATGTCTGAAGCCAAACTCGAATGCAGGATCTCCCATGTTTAGGTCTGGTTCTCAATCCACTAAGCCAGCTACCTGCTCCTGAAATGACTCCTTTTTCATTAGGATGAGAAATGCAAATTCACATTTCAGTCCTATACACCACAAAAGGGCAATAAATAGGTAATTGTCCCACAATCACCCAGAAGATAGTAATCAAGGTTTCCCAGCTATAGTAACCTCAAAGTTCTCATAATGATTAGATGTAAAATAGTTCATGGGAAACAAAAAATTTCAAGTACCTTTTCCTTGAGGAAGTAATTTTTCTCTGATGGCTACTTTCTCTCAGGTCTTCTCATGCTTGTCAATGTTTCTTAAGTACTTTTTTATTGTGTATGCTTCCACTCCTTTACATATATAAAATTATTCAAATTTATAAGGGATGTCACTTTTCCCTAAGAATAGATGCCAAGTAGTTTGTCTATTTGGAACTATCCAACTGAACTTGTATAGTAAGAAATGTTGAAAAAATATCTTCTACAAATCTGAGCTCATGTTGCACTAGCATGGTGATATGAAATTAGGGAAGTGTCATCCTGCTCATTATCAGGCAGAAAGGGAGTGCTGTTCAAAATATACAACCAAATAAGCCTAGATGAGTCTATGATTTTGTAATGCATAACCTTAACTCCCATGAACTTTAATTAAGTTTACTGTACATTGAAATAGAAAAGACGATGTATCCTTGGGTTTTGAAATTAGATTTAGAATAAATTCAAGATTGGTGTTCTGCTGCTGGCCAGCATTTGCTCTTGCCATCACCCCAATGATTTGTTTCCATTTCTATATCATTAACTCATTAAAACATTTAGCAAATGTATGTTTCTGTTCCCTTTGTCCAAGTTAAAAATGTGTGTGTCACACACACATATTCTTCCATGGCTTAAATTACTCCCCTTATTATATTTCAGAATTAGCTAGTTTATGTCATTAACATTATTTGTCTGTCAGTTTTAAGGTGGTTGGGGTGAGGAATTATGTTAAGGGATAAGCCATTAGCCTGCAGCTCTGACAGTCACATTCTACAATTAAATTTTAGTAATGGCTTAGCCAACTACCGAGAGACCATAGAAAAGTGTTATCCAATAAAGGTTATGAAAGAAAACTAGAAACTTTGATTCTCATCAAAAATAAACTAAAAAAATTTCCTATTGATAGAATAAAACAGGGATACCAGGTCAGTCACATAAAAGAATCTGAATTGTTTTATATTATTATTATTATTATTATTATTATTATTATTATATGTAAAATAGTAATGATATATATGAAGAGGAAAATGGATCAAAATGGATCTGTAGTTAAATTCATGTGGGAAAGACTTATGATGATCCAGAAAGCACTCCACAATTCTCACTTACCAAATGTAACTCTTGTCCCTGCCTTCTTGCAAATTCTCTGGTGAGGACTTGCCCAGCATGTTGGTGACGTTCCTTTAGATCTCTTCATATTATGGGATAATAGCATAGCTTTCTGGTTGTCTACTACTGAATGTATGTATGTGTGTGTGTATATGTAAATATATAGTAGGTAACATATGTGTATATGTGTGTGTATATGCAGGTGTATATACCCTTTTGCGTGTGTTTATTGTATATTCACACCATATATTTATATATACATTTTTATATCTGCAATACAAGCATATAACAAAGCCATAAAAAATAGTGAAATACAAGGTAGTTTTCAACGGAGGACACTCGCTCTTTGGAAGAATCAGAAAAGCTTCATACATTCGGTGCTTGAGCTGCATCTTAAAAAACATCACAGAATCAAGGAATGAAAATTGAAGGTCACTCAAGTACCGAAGAAGAAATGAAGGGGAGATGTAAATAGGCTGCAGTCTATATTACAAGTTAGAGTAAAATAAATATGTTTCTGAGAATGAATCACACACACAAGAGGACAGAAAAAATTCCTCAAGGAGATCTCTCACCGGAAAAGGATGTAGATGGGTCAGGTAGCAAGGCTTAGAAAGAGTGTATAGAATGGCGTTTTGTTTTTAAACTCTTACTTTTGGTCTTAGTGGCAACTCTAAGACATAAATGCAAGGACTAGACAGACAGGGTTAAGGGACTTAACCAGGATCAAACAGCAAGGAAGGGTCTGAGACCAGATTCTCCTGACTCTAGGTCCAACGCTCTATCTGCTGTGTCACCTAGGTGCCTCTAACACATAGAATATTCAGGATGTCCCAAAGGTATCTTAGCATTTTTATGTTTAATAATAAGAACTATTGAAGCTTAATCTATTGGTAAAGTTTGATTCCTAAAGCTCTAGCTAGAAAGCTTAAAATTGCCCCAAGTCTTTTGGAACACCCTTTATCTATAGAGAAATAGATACACACATGTATATATATATACATATATATGCGCACACACACACACACACACACACACACACACACACACACACACACCTACTTCTCCAAACCTGAAATTTCAATGCTAAAGAAAACTCCTTCTACTAATGTCAACTAGCAACTGGCCTTCAATTTATATAACTAGGAAAGTTTCCTAGGTCACTGAGAAGTTAAGTGACTTGTCCAGGGCAGAGACAATTTGTGTCACAGATGAGCCTTGGATCCAGGTCTACAGACTCCAAAATGGACTCCATATCAATTATATTGCATTAAGGTATATGAGGTGTTCAGAGTGGATTAGCATGTCTGGTGTGAGGGCTTGCAAAACCCCTTTCAGGGCTGTTCATCTACCTCTTGTGTTCACCTCTTACTCAACTCTCTCCTGAGGCTCCAAGAAATTGTACAATTGTACCAGGTTTCAGGGTAACAAACAGGTTTCAAATTCATCAATGAGTTAGTCAATGAGTCTACCATATGTGAATATTTCTCCAGAAGAACAGGTAGATGAATGAGAACACTATGTTCCAGTGGCCATTAAGGCAGCTGAAGCAGGCACTCTGGAGAACTTAGAGGATGGTCAGACATCAAAGGTACCAAGCGTCATCCACTGCAGCCCAGGCCATCACCAGTCATCCTGACTTTTGTCTTGCCACTGGACTTTGATGACTCTGGAAGAGAGACTGTGGCTGATGATTTTGGGGCAATTCTTCCTCTCTTAAATCCAATTTATGCTCAAGTTAAAATAAATCACCTCATGATGTCATTGGTCCTTTTTGAAAACCAAAGACAAACACTTACATTGACGTGCCTGTAAGTGCATTTGTGTGCATAATTACTTTAATATTTCATAGATATGATGTCTTCACTGTGGGTAGGACAGACCAGAACTCCTATATTTCTTAGTAAATTGCCTTTGAGAATTGCCATGATGGAACAATCTATCCCCCTGCTGCCAATCTAGTGATGAGTTTCTCCAAATTTAGATAGTTTTATCTTTAGTAGAAAGTTGAAAGTCATGGCATAGTAGAGACAGTTAGATGGCTCAGGGGATAGAGAGCTAGGCATGGAGTTGGGATGTCCTTGGTTCAAATCTGGTCTCAGATACTTCCTATCTGTGTGATCCTGGCCAAGTCACTTAACTCCAATTCCCTTTAGCCTTTACCACTCTTCCAAATTGGAACTAATACTTTGTATTGATTATAAGGGTTTTAGAAATGTATTTTTTAAACCTGCAGCTTATTTTTAGTTAATTTTGCAAATAAAATTTATATTTACCTTTGACCATCAGTAAAATGAAATAAAAGAGAAATAGACACTGTACTTCCCTAAGATCTAAACTACAATATCATGTAAAAGTAAAGAACTATACTTTAAGCCTATTCGTTCCTGAATAAAAGGCTACATGGCTGTAGGAGCCATGCAGCTGTCATGGTGGCTCAGTTATACTTCTAGGTTAGCTTGCCATGTAATGGTTGTCATGGTGTTTTTTATGGTGGCTCAATTCTAACTGGCCTCTTAGCAATCTTTATGGCAACTTTTCTAGGACTTCCACAGCTCTTTAGGCTCAGAGAATGCCAAATGGCACACACTTCACTACTCTCACTGTTTTGGGGAGATTGGTATTCCCTTGAAGGCTTTATAAAGCCTGATTATGGAAATTCCTTCAAGGAGAAATACCTCCAAATCCTATTTCAAACAGAGAGACTGCAACAAAAAGAAACATGCAAACGCAAGAACATGGAGCTCTTAAGATGACATTTCCCTTTTTCCCCAACCCCACTGTCAACTTAAGTTGGAAGGTTCTAAGTTCCAATTTGAAACAAGGGCCCAATATTGACAAAACACTATTCTTCAGTAATTCTTTTCTGTTTCCCAGAGAATATCTGACTAGAATGAATAGGTAGAGTTTATTTAGAACCACAGATTCTCTCAACCAGAAAGATCTTTCTTTGAGGACAAATTTGTTCTTCTTTTGGGTCCAGGGATTAGAGAGAGATTTCTGATGTGGTTCTAGGCTTGGAGCTCTTAAGACAAACCCCCAAACTGTAGCAGGTGAATTTTAACCAATAAAGAATATGAGGCCATTTCTCCAAGAATGTCACACACACCCCTCCTATTCAACAAATTACAGTAGCTACCTATTACCTAGAGCAGCAAATATAAAATCCTTTGGCTTTTAAAGCCTCTTGTAATCTAGTTCTTTCCTATCTTTCCAGTCCATTTACACATTACATCTGTCTTTATACACTGATATGCAGTAACACTGACCTCTTACTGTTTCTCATACAAAACTCTCCGTCCTATGACATTTTCACTGACTGTCCTCCCATGCCTGGACTTCTTTTTCTCTTCATTTATTTCTCCTGGATTTCCTGGCTTACTTCAAAACCTAGATAAAATCCCACCTTCTATAAGGAGATTTTTTTCTTCCCCTTTAATGCTAACTTAATACTTACTCTGAGATTATCTCCAATTTACCTGACACCAATCATGTTTATACATGGGTTGCCTCTCCCATTTGACTGTAAAATCTCTGAGAGTAGGAACCAATTTTACTTTTCTCTTTGTCCCTAGTGCTAAATACAGTGCCTGATATATAGTAGATACTTAATAAATACTATAATAGATGTTGACTTCATGTCACTAGTATTATACTATCATGTCACACATGAAAATACCAAACTCAGTTGTTTGATTTGTGAAATAGGATAAATACTTTTAAAGTAATCCAACAGAATCAAAGAAAAGAAGTGACGTTTTCCTAGTTGATATTTCATTTGATAAATATTTTTTTTCTACAAAGATGGTCCTTGGAAAGTTTTTCCATCATATAAATAAATGGTTGGTTGGTTATTTAGATATTAAATAAAAGTCAATTTATAAATTCTGTAGATACTGTGTACTCTCTATTTCCATACTAAGATAACAACTGACTACTATACTTTTTATATTGGATACCTTTAAATGTTTCAATAACCCTGACATAGGCAATGGTAATGCTCCTTGAGAGTAAAAAAGATACCATTTCTCTCTATTATTATTTTTATGCCTTTCTCTTTTCTTAATGATGCATTTTTCTCTAGATTCTAGTTGCTCTATTTTCTATCATTTTCTAATTTCATCATGCTTTACAAAGCAATGTAATCAAAATATAATAACCCATTTGCAAAACTATATAATTAACTTGGCTCATTTTTCAAAATTATTTCTGGAATGCATGTCATTATGTTAGTTTCCTTTAAACTCAACACAACTTTTCATTCATAAAAACAGCTGTGTAAAGGGGATGGGTTAAAACCTCCATTAGTGGTTGTAGTAGCAACCAGAATAAGACTGAAAAAAAAATCTGATAAAATTAACCATTTTCATTTTTGTAGATAAAAAATGTATTCACATATGAATATGTGTATTTTCTTCTTTAAAGTTGGTAAACGTGTGCACACACACACACTTTGAGACTATTCACAAAAATCTCTCAGTCTCTAATCATCATCTCACATCAAGACACCTTCTTCATCTCAATTTCATAAGAAATTATGACCCTTCTTTTTGCCAAAACATAGCCCTCTACATGAAAAAATGATCCTACTCAATCCTGTCTTCTCAAGCAAATTTCCCTATCTTCCTCTTTCTTTCAATAATCTTCAATCTCTTCTTCTCTACTGGTTTTTTCTTTATTGCCTATAAAGAGATCCACATCTCCTAGAATCTTAGGAAAACATTCACTTGACTTATCCATCTTCACTAACCATAACCCTTTAACTCTCCTCCTCAGAATGACTAAATTCCCTGAGAAGGCTGTTTACAACATGCACATGCACTTCGTTTCCTCTCTCTCTTTAAATTTCTGAAGATTGATTACCAACCTTATTATTCAACTGAAATTGCTCTTTCTAAAGTTACCAATTATCACTTACACAAATCTAATAGATTTTTCTCCATTCTCATATTTCTTGACCTCTCTACAGCCTTTTATTCTTCTCCTTGATACTTTCTTCTCTCTAGGTTTTTGTGACATTGCTTCTGATTCTCCTGATACATGTCAAACACCCCTTCTCAGTCTCCTTTACTGGATATTCATCCAGATCATTGCCAGTACCTGGGTGTACAATATAGTTCTATCCCCTTTTCTAGGCTCTCATCCCTTCAATTATATATTTAAAAAAGTTAACATTCATTTTTTAAATTCAAGTTCCAAGTTCTCTTCCTCTCTCCTTCCCCTCTCTCACCCACAGAGAAGACAAACAATATGACAGGTATGCGTTCTTTCTATACTCGTTTGTGTGGAAATATAATCAACTCCCTTGGATTCAATTATTATCTCTAGGAAGATGATTCTCAAGACTATTCATCCAGACATAAGATTCTCTCCTCCCTTCTATTCTCATCTCCAATTGCTTTTTGGACATCTCAAATTGAAAATCTAGTAGACATCTGAAACTCAAATTTCAAAAAACTAATCTCATTTCCCACTGTCTTCCCCTCTTTTTAACTTTCCTATTACTGTCAAGGTCACCAACTATCCTCCAAGTCAGTTAGGTTCACAACTTTAGTGTCATTGTAAATTCCTCACTCTTTCTTTGACCCTCCTTATCCAACCTATTTGCAAGTTCTTTGGATTCTACCTTCAAAAAATCTTTTGCAGATGATTCCTCTTCCCTGACACTTTGACCACCCTAGTGCCTGTATTACTGAAATAGCTTTTTCATCTCTGCCTCTCTCTCTCTCTCTCTCTCTCTCTCTCTCTCTCTCTCTCTCTCTCTCTCTCTCTCTCTCTCTCTCTCTCTCTCCATCTCTGCCTGTCTCTCTCTGTGTCACTCTCTGTTTGGTTTTGTCTCTCTCTGTCTCTGTCTCTTGTCTGTCTGTCTCTCTCCTGATCCCAGTCTGTCCCTACATAATTCAGCCTCCACTGAGCTGACCAAGTGGTCTTCCTGAAATACAAATCTAACCACATCAGTCCCCTATTCAATAAACTCAAGTGATTCCCTATTATTCCAGGGTCAATTGTAACATCATATGTTTAGTATTTAAAGCTCTTTATAAACTGGTCCCTTTATATTTTTCTAGTCTTCTTACATTTTACTCTCCACTCTCATTCTCTAGAATCCTGTAACACTGGCCTCCTTGTCGCTTGTACAAGACAATCCATTTCCCAACTCAGGGATTTTTCAGTGCCTGCCCTTGTGCCTCGGAATTTTCACTCACACACACACACACACACACACACACACACACACACACACACACACACACACACACACACACACCTGTCCCCACCAGTTTACATGGCTTGCTTCATGTCCTATATAAAATATTACTTTCTACAAAAAGGTGTTGCTAATTCCCCATAATGCTCCTGCCTTCCCTCTGTTAATTATCCCCAGTTTACCCTCTATGAATCCGACTCGTATATAGTTTCATACATGCTGTATTCCTATTGGACTGTGAGCTCCTTGTAAATAGGAAATGTTTTCTTTGTTTCTTTGTGCCTTTCTTTATATCTCTAGTTGGTAGACAGTGGATATAATTATGGACTGAGAGTTAGAAAGACCTAAGTTCAAATCTAGCCTCAGATAATTATTAGTTGTCTAATCTTAGGCAAATAATTGAATTTCTGCCTGCCTCAGTTTCTTTATCTGTAAAATGAAGAAAATAATAACATTTTACCTTCTGGAGTTATTTGACAATAAAATTAGATGCTGTTCATAAAGCACTTTGGAGACTTTAGAATGATATAACAATGATCCTTTTTTGGTTTGTGTTTTATGCATATTGAGTGGCGGGAGGGGGTTGTTTGATTGGTTTTGTTGTTGCTGTTTGGGGGATTTTTTAAGGACAGATTTTGGCCCCTAGTGAGCACATAAGACAAAATTGTTGACATGCTACTGATATAAACAAGGCAACCCACCAGTAAGGAGAAAAATGGCTACAAGTTTATGTATAAAAGATATGTATTATAGGCGTGAAATAATTTCCACTATCTACTTAAATTTTTAACTAAACAATTTCTACTGTCTACTTAAAATTTTTGACTAAAGACTATTAAAAGATGGGCATTTATCAGAATTAAAGATGAAAGCAAAATGTGCCTGTTTGTTAGAACTGTTTATTTTTGCACCACGGCATTATCATTCATGAAGTACTCTTCTGGGTTTCAGCATTTCCATTTTAGGCTCCTATTCATCCATTAATAACTTCGCTATAAAAACGTCCCATCAGCTAAAGATGGGCATGCAACAATAAGCTGAGAAACATGTTTTTTGAGTGATGTTCAAGGCTTGTCCCTCTGGATTATTAACTCAGATCCTTTGATGAATCTATTGTTGCATTCTTCTGACTTCGCCATATGTTCCTTCTATTATGCATGATTACATATAAAATTAAGTACAAACACACAGGCATGTCTGAAAAGCAGGTTTCTTGGATTCAGAAGTCATCGTGTCTCTCATCTTTAAGGATTAGCTAAGTATATAATACCTATCGTACACACAAATACGACTGTGCATAGTCATTTCATTCCACTCACCCTTATACATTAATAATGCCTTTCTCTTTGTTTGCTCACAAGACAGACACTTCACATTGTTCGGCTATATTGGTCACTCAACTCGCTCTTATTTGTGGAGGGATTCTGTGTACCCTGAGCATGAATATAAGCAGTGGTGACCCACTTTCTGCCACTATCAATAACAGGTCATCTACTTTTAGCTTCACATGAGGTGGTTGTTTTTGCTGTTAGTTTTTGTTTTACCAGGTTCTGGTATGAAACTGGAGGAAAGAAAGAAGGAAGTGAACGATTTATTTATCTTTGATTATGACCCATGGTTTAAACCACACACTTCCCCAAATCAGGTATCAGAGAGATACATTGGCTTATTTCATTTGATATTTTCTACTTAGTTCGAAGATTTGAAAAGATCTGGTTCTCCATCCTTTCATCATTCTGGAAAGCTGATCTATAAAGCCCTATTTTTTCCCTCTAACATTATATTATTTTGTATTTGTCTTTAAAATATTATAGCTAGGTGAGGTAGCTATCCTGCACAGAGGATTGAGCACCAGGAGTACAGTTGGGGAGATCCGAGTTCAGATCTGATCTCATACACATTCTAGCTCTGAAACCCCAGGGAAGTCACTTAGCTCCACTTGCCTACTTATTCCATCTGAGAGTTGTTACTAAGACAGATAGTAAGTACTTTAAAAAATTATGTCCAGCATTTATAGAACACTTTAAAGTTTGCAAAATGGTATGGATAAGTGACTTAATTTGTTATATGTATTACCCTCATGACAATTCTCTGCCATTATTATCCTCATTTTACAAATGAGGAAACTGAGGCAGACAATGCTTAAGTGATTTGTCCAGGAGTAGTTAACATCAGAGGCAGGATTCAAATACAAGTTTTCCCATTTCTAAATGCCCCCACTACATCTGCCATATCAATAGAGATGTCAACGAACTATTCTGTAACAACAAAGATGACTAAACAAGAGTTGATGGGCATAAATAAGGAGAAAATATTTAGTTTACCTATAATGAAGTACTTTGAAATTAAAGGGCACTAATGCCTGAAATTGCAGATGCCCACTCTAGTAATTGGAATAACAATGATTTGGAGAGCTGGCTAGATTTTACAACCACTGATGCACAAGTACTACAAAATACTGATGGCATTGATCACTGGTCAAATATGAAATGTGAAGACTCTAAAATACATTTTCAAAGATGTAATGACAAAAGCAATGAAAGAGGAATCAAGACACATGAATTCTCTGACATGACAGGAAAGCTCAATGCCAAGGGAATCTTGAAGGAAGTTCATGGAATCAAGTTTTAAAAACAAAAACAAATCTAAGAAGAGATCAGCAATAACCAAATCAACCAATTTCAGAACAGCAGAAATGTAGCCTCAAATCTGCTCTTAAGAGTCAAGAAGAAAAATTTCAGAAAAGGAGCCAATCTGTCTCAAACTATGCTTACAACTCTTCAAGGAAAGAATGTTTTAAAGGAGGGCTGTATTTGCAGGAATCAGCTCTAACTGGTTTATAAAAGTCATGTTTTAAATTTTCACTTTGAGCATTGACCCCTCAAAATCAGCCTTCACTAAATATCTGAATTTAATTTATTATTCTGTTTTATTTTATTCATTTTAATTCTGTTATTTAATTTATTTAATTGTTAATTTATTATTCTAGACTTTAGAAAGTGTTCATAATGGAGATTAAACTTGAAAGTGTGTACAAAGGGCAGAAAGGTAATACAGTTGATAGAGTATCAAGCCCAGAGTCGGGAGAACCTGGGTTCAAAAGTGGCCTCAGACTCTTCCTAGATTTGTGACCCTGGAAAACCCCACTTAACCCCAATTGCCCAGCCCTTGCCTCTATTCTGTTTTAGAATTGCTACTAAGACAGAAGGTAAGGGGTTTGGGAGGGTGATACATACATGAACCACTACCCCATCCCACCCTACCCCTGCCCCAAGAGATCTCAATTGTTAAACACTTAGCAGCATAGCTTTACGTTACCCCATAAACATTGCTTAAATATAGCAAGATTTTGAAAAAAAGTCACAAGAATTAATCATCACCCAATAAAAGGCCTGATAACTTAAGGCTAATTAAAATGATATCAGTGACAACAACAATGATAGCAACTGGCATTTATATGTTTTAAGATTTACAAAGTGCTTTACATCCATTATCTCATTTCAGCATATAACAAACACCTCCTGCCTTAATATAATTTTATTACTTTTTCCTGTAATTAAGACAACTGTCTTCCTTTATTGCCTTAGTATACTTTTAAGACTTCTATGGAATAGGATTTTTCACTGTCACTCATATACACCAAAGTTTGGAATAGCATCTATTTACAAAGGAAGCATTTTCATGTCTGTCTGAAATTGTTTCTCAGAATTAATTGTGGGTTGATGGAGAGAATATTTAAATAAGAGTTGTAAGGTGCTTGGGTGCTTATTAGCTATGGGATATTTGGGAAGTCTCTCTCTGAAATCTGTTTTATCACCTGTGAAATGGGTGAGATAGAAATGATCATTACTTACTCTGCCTAATAAATGCAAAAATACCTTGAAAATCATCAAGTTCTATGTAGGTTTAAACTATTGTCATTAAATGTGAGGGGCATCCTCTTTCCTACAAATCATTTTTCCTTAGGTCTTACAAAGATTAATTTGAAAGAAAATTCAAGCCTGCAAGATTCATATCCTAGCAACTATAGATATTCTAGGAATAACTGTAATAAAAGCAAAATGAAAAATGTGACTGATATCTTTAACTATTTTGTCTCTGGAGAACACACCAAATCAAATTAGTTCAGGTCCAGGGAAATATTTTATACCTATTAGCTTGGAATTTCCCAAAAGAAAAATAACATGTATCTGAATATATCAACTTCAGATGTGACCTATATAATGTAATCCAAACAATGTCATCTAAAACCAGAATCCATCTAAATTCCCATTACCAAAGGCGCCAGTGAAATCCATAAATTGGAGAACCTGTACTCCATAACCTTTGCCTCGGTCTTCTTGTGAGGATGCCTAGGGAAGCTCCAATAATACATAATTAGTTGCCTATATGAAAACATCTCATTGATTCATCCAGATTTGAGTGGATGAAAAACTTCAGATTGTGGACCCCCTGTGAAATGAGGCAGAACTTGTGATTCTCCTTTCTATTTCTTTGTCTTCTGATCCCATGATTCCTTGAGTATGGTGACCTGATTATCACTGTATCCAAGCAGCACTGAGACCAGAGCTGAAGCATTTTAGGGACACAGGAATCCACGACTGAAAAAAAAATCCCTGTTTTGTGTTTTAGTCACAACTCTGCCAGTCCCTTGCTTTGGAATCTTATATAGTCCAGGTCTCAGTTTCCTTATTTGTAAAATGAGGGAGTGGGTGTAGATGTTCTCTTTTGGTTCCTTCCTCTCTGATATTCTATGATTCTATAAAAAATAAAATCCTTCCTAACACCCACTGACAGATGACAGCAAAGAAAGGGGGCTCTAAAATGAGGATTGCTAAGCACCAAAAAAGCAATATTCAAATGAAATGAATATCGAGACAGAGAGTAGGGTGAAAATTCTGAGACAGGAGTGATGCTGCATTCTAAATGTGAGTGCCTTGTTATAGGAAATGCCCTGGGATCGCTTACATTATATAATACAGAACAGTTGAAGGAGAATTCATTTAAATATTATTATGAAATTCAACAAAAATAGCATTAAATATGAAACAACAGAAATAAAGACAACTTTTCCTGAGGATCCATAGTGAAAAGCAACTTTGCCCAAACTTCCTTGAAATGAATATAAGTCTGTTAGGTTTTTTCTAAACCTTACCTTCTATCTTAGAATCAACACTCAGTATCAGTTTCAAGACAGAAGAGTTGTAAAGGTTAGGCAATTGGAGTTAAGTGACTTGCCCAGGGTCACACAACTTGAAAATGTCTGAGGCCAGATTTGAACCCCAAACTCCTGTCTCTAGGCCTAGATCTCTATCCACTGAGAGACCTAGATGTCCCTACAAGTTTTCATATCTTTGTAAATATTATTGAATGCCTAAAAAAATCAATCATTATCCTTAGTCTGAATTGGGCCAGAAAATTCATTATATTTGGTACATTTACCTGTGATGCTTGATTATAGAAATCTACCCACAAAAAAGAGCATCTATTTGTATTGAAAAATACTTCCTGCGTCCTTTAGAATTGAAAAAGCACAACACCTATTATTAATATCCCAGCAAATGGATAATAGCAGGAGGGCGCAACAAGTTTTAGACAAGACCAAGTTTCCTTTCATCAGTTTTTGTCCATGTGGGGAGAGTCCTGGAGATACTCACGTTCTCAATTCCCCATTTTTCAGCCAAGAATAAGACCCCAAACTCTATGGGACACCAGCCATGAATCATTGCCATGTGCCTTCTGACACTTTATTACAGACATCCCTATTGCAGAAACCAACTCAAAGCACCACACAGCTGCATCCTTGGAGGTTACCATGGCAACACTTGAGGATGTCCCACCGTTATAGGTACTAGCTCCATTGCATCCAACGTTATCAGCCAAAAGCTACATGCAGTGCCCTAGGGTTGATGTGCTAAAGATCTAGTAGGAAAGGATTATTTAGAGTTGAGAGTACCATGGCATAGGAGCTTAGATGCGGGACCTGGATTCCTGCCTAAGGCCAGGCAAGTCATTTTAAGAAGTTTTCTCATCTGCAAAATGAGACTAGTAGAAGTTATACTACCTCCTTCCCAGGGTTATCATAAAAAAGTGTTTTACAAACCTTAAGGTACTATGGAAATGTAAGTCATTGCTCTTCTACATGGAGGTTCTTCTCCCAATGGTTCACATGTTTATATGCAGCTAGTTATTTGTCTCCCAAATGTCTAAATCAGAGATCAAGTGGAAACAACTGTGTCACTTGTAACCTCCAATAAACCACTTCTCTCTAGCAAATCAAGATTTACAAAGAAAACTTTCCCAAGGAGTTAGGTAGAATAAGAATAATCATAAGCAGAGTCCAGATGTTTTTGTCTTCACTATTTCTCAAGATTATTTTTTCTTAGAGATTATCCTGCATCTCACAAGTTACAGAGTGTTCAGGTCCCCAAATATGGCTTATCCTCCTCTTAATTCTGCTTCCAATTAGGCTTCTTTGAATGTTTAGATTATATGAAAAATTGGAGTTCACTTCATCAATCTAGGAGGATAAGAAGATTCTATAGAGCGTGATATAAAGTTGGTGGTCATGGGGTAATTTAACACCGAGTAAATGAAGTCAAATAATATGAATCAAGACTGGAAAGATAGGTTTGGAGTCAGATTATGAAAGGCTAAACCTGCCAAGTGGCTTAATGGTAGATTCAATGGGAAGCTTTTGGAGGTTTCCCATCTGGACTGCACATGTGATTCCACTGGCATAGGGATGGTCTAGTGAGGAATTCCTTCTACCAGCACAGAATAGTATCTGCTCTGAAATCTAGTCATAGAGAGTTGCCTGGCACAATGAAAAGTTAAATAACTTACCCAGGATCATATAGCCTCAAGCAAGGCAAGGCCTGATCCTAGGTATTTAGAAATACGAGGCAAACCTTCCAACCTCATTTCAAAGTGTCCTTAAAGTAATGATTTTTGTGGAATCCTCTTTAAGAGTTTAAAAGGAAATCTGAAGAGCAAAATAAAAGATGTGTATGTGGCCAAATTGTCATCTATCAATGAGCAGATGGTACATGAGGTATGATCAAAAAGTCTATTTAAAGTATGATTTCATCTATTGCCTTACTTCCTACCAGACTGCTCCTCCAGCAATATCTATACAACAAAGCAGAGTAGATGTAGAAAGGATTGATTTACTATATTTTGCTTTCTTGTAATTCATTACAATTGTTGCATGGTCGAACTGATAAATTACATGGTGGTTAGGCCCTTAGAGAAGTCAGAAAATTGGAATTGGTCACAATAGAGTTAATTTGGTCATGGCAATAAAACCCCAGCTTTTTGCCTGAGATATTAGGTTAGTCTCTCCATTCTTCTTATTTAAAAAGCTGTCCTGGTTGTTACCTGGTGTTATGCCTGAAACTCAGAAATGGACGCACTGGGAGGAAGCTTATTTTCAACCCCTTCTCATTATCCTTTTCACTATCTTTCTCCCATGTCATGCAACTCCCACCCCTCATCTCACTCAGTACCCAGACAGGGCCAGCCTCCTACCTCAGTACCCTTTTGAATAAAATTATGACCAGGAATTTTTTTTTACATTGGATAATTATCATATCCCATTCCTGGGGCAAATAGCTACAGGGATCTGTGGAGAAGGGAGCAGGATGATGTAAGAAAGGAACATTCTTTAGTCCATTATATGGTTTTCCTTTATGCTAAAGGACTACAACTGCCATCAGTGCTTTCTAAATTCAACACCCTTTTGAATTTCAAGCCCCGGAACAAAGGTCTAGATAAATAACCCTAGTTACAGTCCTGAACCTACTTTTGTTCCCAGAAAAGATCAGCTTTATTCTATAATTTTCTTTAGATTGTCCTTTCGTCCTTTCAATAACTGGTGTATCTTGGTGAGCTAAACATTTTAGTCTAATATACTAAATCATGATGTATTCATAGATTATAATAGTGTAATATGTTACCCTTTCTTGTGAGAAGTCTTTGTTTCTATAAGATAGTCTTGCCTTAACTCAAAATAATGGTAGAATTTTATGACTCATGAGTAGATGCCAACATAATCTACCTTCAAAAATTAATTTATTCATTCATATATTTATTGATAGCATATTGCATTTAGTAGATGTTTAATATGTTTTTGGATATTATTAAGCATTTACCTGATGTAATTTGGGGCAGCTAGGTGGCTTCATGGATAGAGCACTAGGCTTGAAATCAGGAAGACATGTCTTCATGACTTCAAATCTGCTCTCAGACACTTACTAGCTCTGTGACCCTGGGCAAGTCATTTAACCCTGCTGGCCTCAGTTCCTCATCTGTAAAATAAGCTGTGGAAGGAAATGGTGAACCATGCTAGTATTTTTGCCAAAAAAAAAAACTCCACATGGAGTCACAAAGATTCAGATAACAATGAAATGATTGAACAATATGTAATTTACTATGCTAGGTACTAAATTAACACAGTGAATAAAATAAAACAGTGTCTGCTTTCAAGGAACATATTTGCTAATAAGGTTGAGTGGATACATGGCTATTGTAAGTTGAAATATAAGTACATGAGCACAAAATATTCTGCTATCAAATAAGAGAAGAGGCTTTGAAAATTAGGAGAGGCTTTTCAAAAAAGGTAATATTTGATCTAGATTACTGACAGCAGAGTAATACCATTGAGAAAGATGGAAAAATAGGTTGGAAAACCAGTTGAGGATTGGGGAAGATTTCACTTTTACCTGATTCTAGACAATTTAATCAATTCATTGTTTCCTTACAATTCCAATAGAAAAGGAACTTTGCTGTTTTCTTGCTGTGTGTAATCATTGAAACCCTTAACAGATATTAAAAATAATATTTAAAGTAATTTGTTATTTCTTAGTCATGTTCAACTTTTCATGACTCCATTTGGGGTTTTCTTGGAAAAGATAGAATAGTGTCTTGTCACGTTTTTCTCCATTTTTATAGATGAGGAATTGAGACAAACAGGATTAAGTGACTTGTTCAGGGACACATAACAAATAAGTATCTGAGGCTGCATTTGAACTCAAAAAGATGCAGCATATTATCCACCGCATTATTTAAATTAACACATTTTAAATAAGTACAATAATGGGATTCAGAATAGACCACATTTAATAAAATACAAAAGTAATGTTTCTAATACTCTTTATACCCATTCTTATAAATTACTCAAAATGGTACTTTCTTCATCTTTAGATACCTTGCCAATTTTTAATCAATTCATAACAGGTGACTTTAATATTCCTTCACCAATTTTTATAATATCCTGGAACCTTAAGACATATTAACTTTAGTCTCTTTCCATTTGGTATTCCAGTTATGGCTTTTTTCATTCTTGTTTCCGATTCACTTTTGCTAATTTTTATGAACCCCAAAATTAGACATTATTAAGGGGGGAAATTATAGGATATCAGAGCTGGAAAGGGACTTTGGAGATTACTCTCAATTCCTGATGTTTATAGATGAAGAAACTAAATCCCAGAGAAGGAAATTGCCACATAGTTACTAAGGGACAGAGTTAGGGCTTCAATCCAGCTTTACTTCCTTGAGGTCCTATATTTTTTTCTATTTCACCACTAAACCAAAGAGGGGTGTCAGGGGGGATAGGTGGGGGATGGGAATCTATAATGATCACAATAGTCATTTATATTTGAAAATAACTACAGCTGAAATAGATGAAGCATATCAGTTTAATATATCAATCCATCAACAAATATTTAAGTGGTGTCAAGCAATATGGTAGATCTCTAAGTGAGAGAACTTGTAACAAGGAGCTAACATTCTACTGGGGGATAGAATATAGTTACAAATAAACAAATGCAGTATCTATGCCAGGGGTTGGCAACGTATGGCTCTGGAACCATATCTGGCTCTTTTGAGGGCCATATATGGCTCTTTCTGGAGGAGCCATAAAGTCCATTTTTTTTCAGCCACTTACAGGAGCGGCACTGTGAGCACTGCACGGCTCTCATGAAATTACATTTTAAAAAATGTGAAGTTTATGGCTCTCACAGCCAAAAAGGTTGCCAACTCCTAAACTATGCAATTGCTTTGGGTGAATTTTTGTTCAGTCATGTCTAATTCTTCACAATCCTGTCCATGGAGTTTTCTTGGCAGGGTTGTTGGACTCATTACAAAATGTAAAATAAATAATTTTGGTTTTATTAAATTACAAATTTTTCATATAGACTGTCGAGATCTATCTATCATCTCCACATAATCTGATAATGACGGCTTAGTTGATAAGAAAATAACAGGTCTTGGGAGAGGATCTTGACTGTTAACTCATAGCTGCTTCTCTGAAGTGCCATTGAGTCACAAGTTTATTATATATGAAAATTCAAACTCCCTTTCACCCACAAGTACAGAGAGAGTTTTACAGCTCTGTAGACATTGCAATTCGTTTAGACAACACACAGAAACTCAGAAACTTCAAGGTGAAGATAAGAACCAGGCTAGACCTTCAGCTACATGATTATCAGCAAGCTCAGTCTGAGAATACTTTTCTCAGGGGCAAATGCCCCTGCTAAACTAAGGTTTCAACTTTGGTTGCATTTCTGACCAAAGGGGAAGAATGTTAACCTCTTGACTTCTGGTTTGCTAAGAGCTTAAAGTTTTCCAATAAGGAAAGGTGTGAATCATAAAAGGGGTCAAAAGAGAAGTCTCAGATTTTTACCTATTTGAGACTCTGTTTCTCTTATTGGCTTCCCACAATTGACAAAATCAAAGCAACTAAAATATGAAGGGAAGCAACAAAGTGGGAAAAAATTTACAATCAAACTCTCTGATGAAGGTCTAATTTCCCAAATATATATGGGACTAAGTTAAATGTACAAGAAATCAAGCCATTCCTCTATTGACAAATGGCAAAGGACACAGATAAGCAGTTTTCAGATGAGGAAATCAAAATGATCATTAATCACATGAACAAGTGTTCTAAATCCCTCCTAATTAGAGAAAAATACAAATCACAACAACTCTGAGGTACCACCTGATACTTAGCAGATTGGTCAATATAAAAGTAAAGGAAAATAATGAATGTTGGAGGAGATGTGGCAAAATTGGGACACTAATACATTGCTGGTGGTGTTGTGAATTGATCTAACTATTCTGGAAGGCAATTTGGAATTATGCCCAAAGGGCTTTAAAAGAATGCATACCCTTTGATCCAGCAATATCACTACTAACTTTGTACCCCAAAGAAATAATAAGAAAAAATACGTGTACAAAAATATTGCTAGCCACACTCTTTGTGGCAGCAAAAAATTAGAAAATGAGGGAGTGTCCATCGATTGGGGAATAGCTAATCCAGAACAACACTGAGGAACTTATGAGAAAGAACACTGTATACAACCAGAGAAAGAACTGTGGAAATAGAAACTCAAAAAAAAATATGATCGATCACATGGTTCGATGGGGATATGATTGTGGGTTTTGGCATTAAAAGATCCCTCTATCACAAATATGAATAACATGGAAATAAGTTTTGAACATTGATACATGTATAAACAAGTGGAATTGCTTGTCAGCTCAGAGAGTGGGGAGAGAAGAGAGTTGGGAAAAGTCATGAATCATGCAACCATGAGAAAATATTCTAAATAAATAAATAAATTCTTTTAAAAAGGAAAATACATGTACAAAAAATATTCATAGCCATGCTCATCATGGTTGCAAAAAAATTGGAAAATAAGGGGCTGTCCCTCAATTGGGGAATGGCTGAAAAAATTGTGGTATATGATGGTGATGGAATGCTATTGTGCTCTAATGAACAATACACTGTTTGATTTCTATACAAGCTGGAAAGACCTCCCAAGAACTGATGTGGATTGAAATGAGCAGAACTGGGAGAACATTGTACACAGAGACTGAAATGTTGGGATGATCATATGTAATCAACTTGGCTACTGTTGTGAGGAAGATTATTTAGTTATTAGTTAACAGGAAGGACTGGAGAATTCCACATGGAATGGGGAAGCAGGGAGTGTGGCTCTCTCTCTGAGATGGACTCCATGGTGGTTGGGACAAGTTGCAACTGACCCTGGGAGACCTCAGATTTCCAGAGATCCTGAAGGAAGACTGACAACTACTTGTGGGAGATTTTGGTAGAGACTATTAATCCCAACCTGAGTTGCAGGTTAACTTGGGCTGGGTTAGCTCCCAGATCTACCCACCTGAAGGAGTACAGCTGGTGGTCCTGGAGGAGCTGATACATCGCTGGAGTGAGTCTGGACTCTGCTGTGAGGATTCCCACTTCAGTCCTGCTGTTCTCTGGGCCATGCCTGGCTTAGGTCTTAGATGAGTGTAGATAAGTCCTTCCCCTGACCCTGTGGTTTGCCCTTAGTCTAAAAGTGTAGAAACCCCTATTTCCATGCTTTACCATATATTCCTTAATTAAAATTTCTATAAACTCTTGCCATTTGCCTGCTAGTTTCCATAGGCCCCTTGTCTAGGTGGTGCAGGGTGACAGAACTAACGGCCACTTCTGTTAATAGATAATCTCCTTAGTATCTAAACCCAGTCTCCCTACCTTTTTTGGTCCTGCCTTCTGTCATTCCTGTCTCCCTCACACCCCACTGAGCCCAAAAATAATATTTTAGTTTAAGTCCCCTGGTTTTCCCCATAATAGTACTAATAGTAATGATCCAGGACAATTCCGAGCAACTTATGAAAAGGAATGATATCCACATCAAGAAAAAAATTATGAAAATAGAAATGCAGAAGGAAAACATTTGATTTTTCCCATACTTATATGGGTATTGGGTGTGAACTTTTGGTTTTTAAAAAATTATTACAAAAATAATTACTATGAAAATAAGTATTGAGTGATAATATATGGAATTGCTTGTTGGCTCTGGGAGGGTAGAGGGAGAAGGGGAGGGAAAGTGTATGAATCATGTAACCATGGAAAAATATTTTTTTAAAAAAGATGCTGGACTCCTGACATTTCCTTCTCCAGAGTATTAAGGCAAGGAGAGATTAAGTTAAGAGTCATACCACTAGTATTATTATGCATAATAATACTAGTGGTATATAGGACTTGAACTCAGGCCTTCCTAACTGACCCAAATCTGTCCATTGATTTATCTAGTTGTCTTTGGTAGGGAGTATTAACATCTGGGAAAATGAAGAAAGGATTGATTCTTTTAGGAGGAGTCACCTAACTGAGCATTGAAGGGAATTAGGGATTTTCAGAGGTGGAAGGGGGAAAGGAAAGCTTTCCAGGCATACTGATAGTCTCTACAAAATCTTAGGTAAATGTATATGTATTGGAATGAGAAGGGTATTACATGATTATAATATACTGGCTGCTCACCATAGAATTCTGCATGATATTTTGGAAAGAGTCAAGGAATTTAAAGTTATTGGATCTAAATTCAAATCCTCTATTACTTACTTCCTGGGTAAACTTGAGAAAGTCACTTCACAACTATCTGGGCTTCCATTTCCTTGTCTGTAAGGGAGAAACATCAGGCATGATGATCTTTAAGATTTTATCCAGTTCTAAATCTAAGATAATAATGGTAATGATGATGATGATGATGATGATGGTAGTGGTGGTGGTGTGATAAAAATTTAAATTTTATAGAGTAGCTATTACAATTTCAAAGTTGCTTTCAAATATATTATTCTTCTCACTAACTTATACACCAATTTTATAGATAAAATGTATGGGATTCAATCATAGTTTGCACTAGATAAGAGTTATGCCCTTGGGACATGCTCCCAAGCCATTTGATTACAAGTCCATTGGTTTCTTATTTTGTTTTGTTTTATTTGTTTTGGGTTTTTATACATCAAACTACATCTCAGAACAAAACTTAAAGAGAAAGAACTAGGAAAATAAAGGTTATTATCTCAGAAGAATCTGTTGGAAGTTAGATACAGGAAATATGCTGCTATGTAGAAAGAATGTCAGCCATTTTTATGAAAAGCCAAAATGTGTGAATAACAAATATGCAGAGAGAAGACCTTAAAGGATATTACAAATTCATGGAAATATTCCTCGCATGACAAAGTCCCTAAAATATTTTTATTGGACTTCAAAATTATAGCTCATCTATGAATAGCATGTGAAAATATTAAAGATAATTCCTTCAGAATAATTTTAAAAGTCATTGAACAAATGAACTCATAATAAAATTTCATATTGTATGGATGCAAACTATGCATGTATTTAAAAACTATTGTCCATTTGCTTTATGAGTTGACATGAAAATTTTTCATATACTCAGTGTATTTGAGATCAGAGATTTTCTTCTCTATTTCTTTATATCCACAGCTTTTAGCACAATGACTGGAACATAGTAAGTGCTTAATAAGTTCCAACTGAAAAATTATAGTTCCTTTCCCATCTAGGGCAAAAATTAAAGGCTAACATCCTATTGAAATACTTTAATTTTTCAAGTCAAGGTAAAAGATAGCAGTGATGGTGCTTGCTTCGGCAGCACATATACTAAAAATTGGAATGATAGAGAGAAGATTAGCATGGCCCCTGCGCCAGGATGACACGCAAATTCGTGAAGTGTTCCATATTTTTGGAACTATTGAATTAATAAATAAGACTAGAAGCTGGTACTTTGAAAAAATAGATAAAATAGACAAAGTACTGGTCAATCTAATAAAAAAAGGAAAGAAGAAAACCAAATTGATAGTATCAAAGATAAAAAGGGAGACCTCACCTCTAATGAAGGGGAAATTAAGGCAATCATTAAAAACTATTTTGCCCAATTATATGGCAATAAATATAACAATTTAGGAGATATGGACGAATATTTACAAAAATATAAACTGCCTAGAC
>NC_058132.1:623018855-623037923 GCF_016433145.1 Gracilinanus agilis | reverse complement strand
GAGACAGATATATATATATGTATATATATATACCCCATTTATCCTTAAGAATGGGCAGGTCTTGACCCACGTGTGCAATAGTGGGTGACAAATTAGAATCGACTGATTGCACTCTGGGCAATCCTAAGCAAAGCTTGAGCTATGATTGGTCCACCTAAGTGGAAGAAAGACAGGAAGTGATGAAAGGAATGGTCTGTAAAAGTGGCAAGAACTGGCTCTGATGAGATCTTTGGCCTTCAATTTGACCTTGAGGAACTCCATCTTAGGACCTTGGTCTGCTCTTCAATTTTCCTTTAGGACTACCACGTGGGTAAGTGAAAAAGAGTGACTTCTTTCCTAGCTTTTCTGAGAAATACTAGCCTCTAGAGAGGCCCCTTGTCTTGGAGGAGGTCTCGTAGCTAAAACCCTTGTTTATTTTACCTCTGGGCTCCTTTGCTGGGGCCTCTGAAGCCCTGCCTGGTTCAGACTGGGCCTGAGTAATTACCTACTCTCTTTCTCTGATTTCCTTACTTTCATTTTTCTCCTTTTATAAATAACCTACCATAAAAAGTCATTCTGACCAGTAATAATTTCTGGTGATCACATTTATCATATATTTTGTCCAACCCTTTAATTTTTATCCCTTACACTTCCAAGAGGCATAAGTGTAGAAAGAGATTGCTGCAAATGGGAGATGAGCAGTATAAAGACAAAGGATATGGAAGTAAGTCAATGTGAATAGATTGTAGGATGTGTAGAGGGAGTGAATGTGTGAGAATGGAAAGGAATGTCCCAAAAGTTGCAAAAAGTGTAAAAGCCAAATAGAGTAATTTTTCATAGGCAATATAGATCCATTAGAATTTGTTGGAATAGAGGAGAAGTAGTTTACAAGATCAGATACATGTTTCAGAATAATCCCTTCAGCAGCTGAATGAGGAAAAGTTTGAAGTGGAAGAGACTAGAAGGAGGGAACCAATTAAAAGTATATTGCCATGGTTTGGTAAGAAGTGAAGAGGATCTAAACAAAAGTGGTGCCTACAGAGAAAAGGAATATATAGAAGAGATATTATACCAATAAAAATAAGATTTGATTACTGAGAGATATGTAGAATGAGGGACAATAAGTAGTTGAAGATAGAGATGATTTTGGAAACCTGGGTGCCTAGAAATATGGTGGTGTCCTTGACAGCAATAGTGAAGTTTGGAACAGGTGTTGGTTTTTTGGGAAAATGTAATGATTTTTGGTTTGGACATGTTGCATTTGAGATGCTTACTAGACATCCACTCTCAAATATCTATATCCAACAAGTGTTTGGTCAGAGAGGACTAAAATTCAGAAGAGAGATTAGGTCTGGATATGGAAATCCAGGAGTATTGTGTATAAAGATAACAACTGAACCCATGGAAGCTTATGAGATCACCCAGTAGGAAAGCATAGAGAGAAAATAATTCATGACAGAACCTTGGGGCATGTTCATAGTTAGTGGGAATCACATAGACAATTACCCATTAAATGAGACAAAGAAGTGGTCAGATGGGTAAGAAAATAATCATGAGAGAGCAGCAACCTCAAAACATGAATATATAGGAAAAGAGGGTGATCAGCAGTAGCAAATGCCCCACAGAAGTAAGGAAGTTCTAGGACTAAGAAGAGGCCATTAGATATGGATTTGAGAGATTTTTGATAACTTTGGAAAGAGTAATTTCAGACAAATATTGAGATTAGAAGACAGAGGGGTTTCAAAGAAAGTAAGAAGAGAGGTAGAAACAACAAGTTTTATTGTACAAGAACCCTGTGAAGAAGAGGTTATTATTATCTCTATTTTACACATAATAACCACTCTGGGCTCACTTCCCAACTCCCACTGAAATTTGTTAGGCTTTGTCACCAGAGGACATCTGACTATATTTCTCCTCAGAATTCCAAAGGTAACCCTGAGAGCTTATACATACATACATACATACATACATACATATATATACACACACATATATATACACACATATATATACACAGAGGGGTTGTTACAGAAACATCCCCCAAGACCATTGATGCTCTCTTCCCTTACACATAGATTTTTCCTGTGGATAGTAGAGTCAAACACATATGGCCAAGAAGAAACCTCCAGTCTCCTGGGTATTAGAAGTCTTTTTCCAACTCTCTGGAGTAAACAAGAAGTTCTTAGGTGTACCTCTCTAGCACATTTGCCAAGTTTTACTGGAGTGTGGCTATTACACATTTTACAGCTTCTTGGGACCACAGGAGAAAGTTGGATGAAAAGTGGACATCAAAAATGGATGAGCAGCTCTGAAAAGGGCTCAACAAGTCCTCACACTAGAGGTGTTAGTCATCTTTAAGACTCCATATACTATAGTAAAACTGTCTTGGCAGACAGACAGTTTAAAACAATTTGAGGGTAACTATCTACCCTGGGCATGTAAGACTTTCCGCAGCACAAGGAGTGGATAAGAACAATTTGTTCTAATAGCCATAGAGGGAGCTGAAGCAGGCTCTGTGGAATGCTTAGAGTTTATTAAGACATCAAAGACCCCAAAGTCATCCACTTTATCCCAGGGTATCACCAGTGGTCCTAACTTTGTTCTGCCACTAGACTCAGATGATTGGTAAAAAGAATAAGGCTTGTAAATTTGTGTAACTGCCTCACTTTAATCCAATCCAATCACAAGTCAAGACATTTGTTTGTGATGTCACTGGTTCTCTTAGAAAAGTTTAAACAACAATAGCTCTCTAATGGACTCTGAGGATCAGTGACCTTATAGAGTGTTGAAGCTGTTTTACTTCAGTGTGCAAATGTGACTATGAGTTACTCTTACCCCAGCAGATATTAATATTGATGTATATATGAGCTCTAGATCTTCTTACCTTTCAAAGACCACAAAGTTGTCACCTAGTCAATGGTGAGGAGAGGAGAGAAATCTAATCATCTCAAATGCCCCAACCAAAATGCAATTATCTGAAAGGAGTCCTTCACCATACTGTCTGACTACTACTCAACTGACCTGCTGTTATAATATTTTATTTCAAAGAGGATTGTTCTTATTGTTGAGAAAAAGTTAGCAGTATTACATAGCTTAATTACAAGATAATATTAAAACTCTGATCTCTTTTCATCCTTTCATATCATATGAGAGGAGCATCAATCATATAGTGCCTTGGTGGTGAATGTATGGCATGTGCTCCAGAGGGAATACTCAGAGTCCTCTTTGAGGGCACACATGCTATCACCCTAGCACATAGTTCATCAGAGTTCTAAAGCCAGAGGGACATGAGGCCAGGCTGCTCCCCTCATGCATGCCTGAGGATATTTCTCACATCACCCACCCCTCTAAAAGGTTCTCCATCACTGATATAGTGGATAGAGAATTCACCTTGGAGTAAGGATGCCCTCTTATAAATCAGAAGAATCATCAATTTGCATCAGTGAGAGGAGTTTCCACACTAGCAGTCACCACTAAAGATTAAGTCAATCAGTGGGATGAACTAAAGATAAATAAAGAATATATAGAAAAACAAGCAGGCAGAGATAGAGACAAAGAGAGATATAGATGCCTATATAATATTTATCTTTAGCTATAATATCTATTTGTTGTGTGCAGATGCAAAGCATGGAATCCCTGCAAAGGTACAGGGATGGCCTCACCCAGAGTTCCAGGGGACCCCCTGGAGAACTTTGGGTGACGGGCAGTTGAGAAGGGTTGAAGACAGTTAATTTGTGGGAATGGATGTGAGCAGACACCCTGCTTGTTTCTCCTGACTTGGGGTTTCTCCTGAGAAACCATTGTAGTATAAGCTAGTGATTTCTACTCATAGGGTTAGCCTATTTGTCATTACTATACTTCATTAATATAATTATATAATTACTTAGTGATTAAAGAGTAAGATATTTATCTATAGTAAGAGAGCCAGTTTTAGTTAAGTGCTTCATCCCTCCAGTGAAGAGGGGGAAGGGGGCATCAATTTAACAGTTCAGGGTCACCTTTCCTTTATCCTAAACCCCTCATTGATTTCTATAATTTTCCTTGTTAATTCCTAATATAACTTTTTACCTTCAACTCTGTGCCTGATAATTATTTGGGAAGATACTTACAATTCAGTCTGTATATTTAGTTTGAATTCTGTTGGCTGTCAGTTTAAGATCTCCTCTGTCCTCAACACTTAGATAGCTAGCTGTTATATCTCCTCTAACTGACCTTAGAGGAAAATAAATTAATGAAAAGGAACATTATTGGGGTTTCAGCCATAAGAGAAACTTACCAGAAGAATCCTATTCCTGTCTTCATTACCAACTGAAGCAGAAACAGTTAGATGGGGAGGGGTTTGAGAGCCAGGAGTGTTTTACCCCCTCCTTTCCTCACTGTAGCCTGTCCATCTCTGGCTCTTAACTTAAAGCACTATTTGGCCCTGAAAACATTTATCTGCTTCTCCAAATTATCGGTTATTATAATCATAGCACTATTATAAGTAACAATATGAGTTGTAAACTATAGTTGTAATGGATGTTGGAAATATAAAGTAAGAAATGAATTTTTATATATTTAGATGCTACTGTTTTCCCACAAAAAGTCTTGGTGGCGAATTTTATTTTGCTTTGGATAAGCATGGAGCCTTGGTTTGGGAGCCAAGGTGTCAAACACACAGCAGGTCTTTAACACTCTCAACTGTGGCCTACAACAAATTAAAATGTAATTGGGAAGTATTTAACCAAAAAAAAAAGGCAATAGAACATTGAGAGTCTACATGTGATTTTCTAAGTTAATATATGAAACCAACAGAGACCTTTATGTATGGTTCAGTGGCCCCTATTTCTATTTGAGTCTGATACCACTGTACAGTAAAGGACTCTTACAGAAAAAATGTCAAGTCGATTTCAGGATTGTCCAGGCAAATGCAATACTATTTTTCAAGCAATGAAATCCTTGATATCATATCACATTTTAAAGCTTACTCAGTATTCAGAAAAGGAATAAAAATAAAGTTTTCAAATGAAGTTTATTGTAGTGAAAAGAGTTAGTAATAATAAAAAATACATAAAAAATGTTCACTCAATAATGCAGGAAGGGAAAGAAATCTCCAAGTTTAATTTGATTCCTGATAATGAATTTGATTCTTTTTTCCTTAACTGTAATGAAACATCATATTTGCTTTGAAATAACATTTCTTTTCCTTTTAAATTACTCAGAAGGCAGACATGTCTCTGGCATATTTTCATTTTAAGTGTCCAAATAAGTTTGTGTTATATGAAATATCATGTTCAAATTAGCAATTATAAAAAGATGAAGGGAACTAATACTATTTCATCTCATTCTTATTTTAAATATATTCTTGATGTATCATGGCTTTCATAGAATAATACCACATTTCACATGTCTTCATGATCTCTTTGTGCAGATTCATGGACTTTGCACCAGTGCCTGCAACATTTAGTGATCTGTTTGGGCTTACAGGGCATGGGAAAAATATACTAGGCTCTATAGGGAGGAGGTGGACAGCTAGTGGATAGAGTTCTGAGCCTGGAGTCAAAATGATGAGTCTTCCACAGTTCAAATCTGATCTCATTATGAAAGAGAATTCTTTACTCTATTGTCTATCCCGAGTTAACACTAAGTACCTCATTAGATTGTGAAGACAGGATTAACTTCTTTGTCTACCTTTTGATTGAATCAACATAAGCTTGAACTAGGTGGAGGAGCTTACAAACCATTTAGTGAACTCACACTCTCAGAAACTCAGTCATCCAGGATGTGTATTTATCTCTCCAAGAAAGTGAGTTTCAGAAAATTCACCCCCTTAGATAAGAACTTAAACTTCAGAAGGGACAACTTAAGCTTCAGAAGGTGAGAAGTCAATCCCACAAGCAATGCCCCCTGGGCAGTGCTAGACAATTTGGAAACTCTGATCGGCCCCTGTGAAGAGGGGTAGAGACAAGAAGTCACCATCAAAGCCACAAAATCCTTTGGCTTGAGGATATTGTCTTTGAGAAGATAGTCTAAAGAGAGTGTCTCCTGGAGAGAGTCTTTGAGGGAGCTTCACTGGAGATTGAGGCTTGGACAGTGGACTTGGAGCTTGGTTTCCACTTGGACTTTGACTCCTAGACTTCATTTGTGAGTGAAAGGCTGACTCCTTTCCTAGTTTTTGAAGAGACTAGCTTCCATCTGGAGGTGGCCTTGTGGTTACTCAGTACCAGCCTTCCTGGTTATGAGCTAATTAATCTCTGCCTGGAATAAGCAAGCAGCCCCAGAGCAAAATATTTAGTTTGACAGGATAGATAACTTCTCTATCCCCTTCACATTTCTCTTCTTTATTGTCTCCTCTCTATTTATAAATACTTGTAAATAAATTTCTCACTCGAAATATAATAAATATTGGTGACCCCATAATTTCATAAAATCATTGTCCAATCATTAATTTTCACCTTTATAGCATGTACTTACTAGCTGTATGACCCTGGGGAATCTGAGCTGTTTTCCTCAGTTTCCATAACTGCCAAATGAGACAGATGGAAATAGCATACCACGCCAGTATCTTTACCAAGAAAACCCCAAATGAGTACATGAATAATCAGACAGGACTGAAATGGATGAACAACAATAACATAGATCCTAGAGAAGCTTAATTGGGTCATCTTCTCGAAAATAGTAGGGACAGTTTCCTTACCTATAAAATATAGGTAAAGAGGGCACCTAGGTAGCACAATGGATAGATCTCCAATTTGGTCTCAGACACTTCCTAACTGTGTGTTATTCTTAGCAAGCCACTGTAACCCCCATTTGACTAGCCCTTGCAATTCTAGCCTAGAATTGATATTAGGACGGAAGATAAGAGTAGCTGGAGGACTGGGACTAAATGATCACAAAAGTCACTTCCAGCTCAAAATTTTTTATCTCAAATAATATACTGATTATAGTGCATGTCTATTGTGTTGTCCTTTTCCTTAAAGGAGAATTGGCCTTCCCCATTGCAACGATTTATTTTATCTTCATCAGAAATACAACCATTTTATAGATTAGCAAAGCTTAATACCTTAAGCTTTTAATTCCCTCATCCTGAAAAATCTATGACCTAAAAAGTCCTTTGCAGTTCCTGCCAAGTTATCTTAACATGATAAAATTATAGTAGGTCTTCCAAGATAGTTTATTGACACAACGATTAGAATTTCAGTAATGTTTGTACTCTCCACTTAATAAAAAAATAGTCAAAACAAGTTGTGATTTTTTTCCTGAAACACTGCAAACTATGACTTAATCCATTTTCAATGCCAAGGATATGAGTTCTGTATTTTTTAAATTTTTCAGACCTTTTAAAATTATGACTAAATATTATTGGACTGAACAAATGGTTCTTTTTTGGCTAGTCCTGTCTATTCAACCAAGAAACAGGGAAAGAATACTGTTAGCAAGGACCGTAGCCCCTGTTAAAGGTGATGTGATCTATAGATACATGCATACATACATACATGCATAGAGATATAGAAACATGCATATATATATGAATATTTGTACATATATTTACACACATGTAAATATATTTATATATACATATTTATACCTATATATAATGTATGAGCAAATAGTTACATAGAAATATAGATATGTGGGGAAATGAGGGTCTTATTTCTAAAAAAATTTAATGAACCCAAATACAGAAGATGATCTTCTAACACTATATAATAGGAACAAATGGATACAGGAGAATTCTTTTTATCAGTGATGGGCATGTATACTCTATTTTGCACAGAGAATTAATGATTGTATCACTCATTTTTATCACATTTGAGTATTTCTATCCTTTTAACACCTTAACACCTGGTGCATTTAGAGGTTGCAGTGGATAGAGTGCTGGGCCTGGAGTCAGGAAAACTCATCTTCATAAGTTCAAATCTGTCTTCAGACAGTTACTATGTGATTCTGGGCAATTAATCCTGTTTACCTCAGTTTCATCATCTGTAAAATGAACTGAAGAAGATAAAAAACTGGTAAATCACTCCAGTGTCCTTGAAAGAAAATCCCAAATAGGGTCATACAGACTTGGACATGACTGAAATAACTGAGCAACAATAACAAAGACCTTTACTCAAATTAATCCATAATTTAACCAATGTGACCATCACCTCCTAATCATGACCTACCTACACCTAACTCATTCCATTGGACTTTCTTCCATGTCTTCCCAAAGATTTGTCACAGAAAGTCCATACAACACAATTGGAGACTTCTTCATTTTCTTTTGACTTTCAAAGCTACAAGTCAAGGATATCTCCCAAGATGATCAAACCTTACTTATTGCTCTTTTATATTTTGTGGCACCACCCATTACTCCACATTTCCCTCCTAATTATTTATTTGAAATGTGTATAAATTATGCACACCTACTATGAACATTTCCATTGCCCTTTCTAAAATACTCATTTTTAATTTAATTTTTCAATCAACAAACATTTTCTCTCCCTACAATCCCTCATTGAATAATAGAAAAATCTTCTTTGTAACAAATATTTATAGTTAAATTTTCATATTAGTGATGTTCAAAAATATATGACTCATTCTCCAGCTTGAGTCTATCATGTCTCTTAACAAGAAAGAAGTAGGATATTCATTCTTGGTCCTCTGGGATTGGGACTGATCATCTTAGTGATCAGAGTTTTTAGTTCTAGTCTTATTTACATACACAAGATTATTCTATGACTCACAGACATAAAACACTGCTAGGGAAAAAAAAAGGTGGTGTTAAACTGCCATTTGCAATGGCAACAGGAAAGCTTTTAAAAGATCCTAGCTCTTATATTTAGTGGCTGTATTTTAAGAAAGCCATATAATTTCTCAGTTTCTTCATTTGTAGATTTACATTAAGGTGGACTAGATGAATTTTTAAATTCTAACTATCAGATATAGCTATGTCAGTTATGTTTATGACATTTTTGCAAAAATTGGCCATGTGCTTTGGCATAAAAACTTTAGGAGTAAATGCAGAAAAGTTAAAATATTAAATATGTCATTTGCTAACCATAACACAATAAAATTTAAATTCACTAAAGGGCATTTGAGAAAAGGAACTTAAATTTAAATGGAGTCTAAATAATTTAATCTTAAGTAATGCATGGGTCAAAGACCAAATCATAGAACCAATAGATAATTTAATTAAAGAAAATGACAACTTTTGGAATGCAGCCAAAAGAGTCCTTAGCAGAAATTTATGTCTCTCTACTTTCAGATCAATGAGTTTGGCATGTAACTAAAAAAAATGATTAAAGAAGATAGTCAATAAAACTTCAACTAAGGACAAATGTGTAGATTCTAGAAAAAAATTTTTAAAGATTTAAAAAACCATTGAATTAGCAAAGCTAGAGGGTGGGTTAAAAAAGACTAATTAAATAAACTTGGCAGCCAGGTTGCTCAGTGTATGGAGCACTGAGCCTGGAGTCCGGAGTCTCCTCTTCCTGAGTTCAAATCCAGCTTTAGATACTTAATAACTGGATGACCTGGACAAGTCATTTCACCTTCTTCATCTCATTTTCCTCATTTGTAAAATGAGCTGGAGAAGGAAATGACAAATAACTCCAGAATCAGGACCCCAAATGGAGAAATGTAGAGTTGGACACAAAATGACTAAACAATAAATCCACCAAAGATCTTATAATCTAAAGAGAGTGGGGTGGGGACAACACACAAAAGATTAAAGGAGGCTCAGTAGGAAACTGGGGACATCTTGTTCCCAAGAAATTGAAATAGAGCAGCAGATACAGAGTAGAGAGCAAAACATAAGAGGATTATTAGAAAAAATATATATATATATACATACACAGAAAGTAGGTATATGTCAGTAGTAACTGCATTCTCTTAGGTTTTTATGGTAGTAATAAGATATAAGACAGATTTTATTTGTTTATTCTATGCCTTTGAGATTAATATATCAAGAAAACTTGAGAGAAAAAAATCCCTAAAAACCTTCATAATTATATCCCCTGAAGCATGAACCTCCTTCATGTATACTTGTCTATTTTAACTGCTTTTATTTCAATAAGTTTTTTGTTTTATTCTCTCTCTATTTTGTAGTGTGATGTTTCTCATGATCTACTATATCATTTTCAGTAAGATTTAGCAGATGATTTCATATGCTGTAGTGGTATCACTATTGGCTGCCATATCTTTTAATTTGGCCAATAAATTTAGAATTAAGTATTTGCTAAAGTGATTTTAGGTTTAGGAAGCTTCAATCTACTGAAATTACTGCTCTGAAGAGAACATTTTCATCTCTGAATCTCCTTCCCTAGACCATTCAATACTAATCAGTACTTAGATCACATTAGTGTACAAATGAAAATTTACTTAAAATAGAAATTCAGAGTAAATAGCAGTATGATGGATCAAATAGAAACATTGGAAACACTCCTTGCCCAAACCAAATACCTCCCAGTCCCCAGAGTATGAATAGACAAAATAAGAGTTTAGCCCAATGTTATGAGTATCATTCTAGTGCCCTGCCTAGGGAAACAAGAAGTAGACCCAGTGGGTTGACAATTTGCCCATCATGACTACTGAAAGTGCTAAATCTCATTGTCAGTGTCACCATCATTTCCTGCAGCATCCAGTGTTACTGGTGTGGAAGGCTGTGCCTTCCTCAAGAATTTGGTAGCATGCAACAGTACCTGGCATTGTCAAGAATGGAGAAAACCCCTAATCAATGTCAAAAATCTCAAAGTGTGTGGTGTTGCCCAAGCAGGTATTCCCTGATGCCCCACCCATTACCTTCCTGTACTTACTTCTATTATTTAATTTTTTTTTAATTTTTGCACTTCTTCCTCCTAGTATGCATTGTGGGGGCATCATGATAGCATGATCACATCAAATTTCGGGTTTTGGTGGGGAAAAAGTAAACATAGAATCCATGCCAAGCCAGACAAGTGTGTTATGTGACAGAACCAGCTACAGTAATTCCTTTTCTTTCCCACATTAAAATTTTGTGTCTGTGAGGCAACAACATCACATAATGACTTCTCTGCAGTAATCCCAGCCCTCATTTTCACCAATGTAAAAACTGATGATGATTAAGTTAAAATTTCCATTGCAATAATTTACATTTTATTTAAATATGGTTTATGGTTTTCTCCCATGGCTATAGAAAGTATCAGGGGTTATTTTAGCTGCATTTATTTTTGGACCCATGATTTCATTGATCTAGAAAGTTCTTCAGAGAGGAAACTCCCTCTACCAAAGCAGATCAGCAATCTCTCTGCTTCTAAGGTAAAGTTACTTCTAAATTAAAATATCAACTTGCCTTGGCTCACAAAACCAGTACATGGATGAAATAGTACTTGAACCCAGGGTTTCCTGACTAAAGTCAACTGTCTATCCAATAAGAAATTGTTCCTCTAATATTTTAACTATTAATTGATTAATTTAATAATATTAGAGCTAAAAAAAACTCAAACATCAGAATTATTCTCCTCACTCTCGAAATGTGGAAACTAAGACCCAAACAGGTTAATCATTACTCAAGGTCATATAACTAACTGAGGCAGAAGCGGAATAGAGAACTTGAGTTATTAACTTTCACATTCCATTGAATAAAATATTCCATTGAATAAAATAGCCTAAAATTATCTCTATACTTTGACTCTTTTCTCAAATGTTTAAAAAAAACTCAAAGGAAAAATAAGAAGATAATAATGTAGAACCTTATTCTGATTATAAGAAAAATGTAAAAGAATGTGAACTCCTGTCTCCCATGCCTGGAATATTCTCTCTTCTCACCAGCACCTACTGACTTCCTTAGCATCCTTTAAGACTCATTTTAAATTCCACCTTCAGGAAGAGTCCTTTCCTGGCATTCCCTCCCACTCCTATATCCCTACCTCCATACATACATTTCTGGAGCCTTCCTTCTGAGATTATCTTCCCTTTTTTGCATGATTATGCTAAACTATACTAAATTATACTATACTATATAATACAATATACCATATGATATGATACTATACTATCTATAACCTTCTATGCTATGCTACACTATGTTATACTATGCTAACATCGGTGAAGTGTTTAGAGATCATGTGCCCAAACTGCTCCTTCAAGCTGCCTATGAGCCCCCAGAATTACCCACAGACAGCAGAGGGAAGAAATGTTCACTTTGAGATGCTGGACAGAGGGGCAAAGGCATGTGAAAATTGTCCTCAGGTGCGGTGGGGAGGGGGAACAGAGCAGCATGCCAGGGCAAGCGTGCCACACCTTCACCAACAAGGTACTAGGCTATACTATACTTTATTATACTATACTATGCTATACTATATGATATTATACTATATGATACTATATTATTTTATGCTATGCAATGCTATGACATGCTATACTATGCTAGGCTATGCTATACTATAATATAGTATAATATAATAGGCTGTTGTGTTGTTGTATTTTTATTTTGTATTGCATTATATTATGTTATTTTTGTTATATTATAGTATACATAGTAAGAATGTAAACTTCCCCACTTGGATGTAAGCACTTTGAAGGCAGGGACCATGTTTTAATCTTTTTTTTTTTTTTATATGCCCAATGCCTCATACAATAAGCACTTAAAAATCTTGTTGATCAACTGAATAAATGTAGTTAAAAGTAGGAACCCATGTTACTATGTTACTTTTTTGCTAGGGCATAAAAAGGGTCAGAAAATTATACCCCAAGGGCCAAATCTAGTCTGCCTGCTGTGTACTGCTCATTAGCTAAAAATGGTTTTTACATTTTTTAAGACAGAAAAACCATTATCAGCTAGAGGTTATACAAAAACAGACTAGAATTCACCTACTGACCATAGTTTTGGGGCCCCTCTAATAGAAGATGAACAAAAAAGTTGCATCTAATTGACTACAAGCTCAAAATGAGTTAACAGTGTGATATGGCTGTCAAGTCTCAAGCTGAATTATAAGAAGTAAAGTGTCTAGAATGAAGATAACAGTTTCACTGTGTTCTTTTAACAGACAGCTTGTAAAACATAGTATTAAGCTCAATGGACCTCATTTTAGTAAGCACTTTGATAAACTAGAGAGGATCAAAAGGAAGGTATTATCAAGCATAGTAAAGGTTGAAATGATGCTCCATGAAGGATGGTTAAAGGAGCTGTGGTGGATATTTAGGCTAGAGAAGAGAAGACTTTTGAGAGAGAGAGAAAGAGAGAGAGAGACAGAGACAGAGACAGAGAGAGAATTACATTTTTGAGAGAATTTATTTTTGACATTCATTCAAGGAGCATGTATTGAGCACCTACTATGTACCCAGACTTAGAATACATAGACATAAATAAAACAGTTTTTGTCCTCAAACAGTTTACATTCTATTGGAGGAAAATAAAATGTACAAAATATCAATGAAAAATATTTTAAAAGTAAATGAAAATATATATTCTCAGGGAGAACTAGCAAATGGGAGGGAGTATTGGTTTTTGGTCCCTTCATACTCAAGGAGGACAAAAAGGACATCACAGGATGATTTATGGATTTAAATTGGATTTAAGTGAGGCAGAGTTGCACAAAGTTGTCAACCTCACTTTTTCTTCCAGAGTCATCAGAGTTCAGTGGCAAGACAAAAGTTAAGACTACTGGTGATAGTTTGGCACATAGTGATTGAACTTGACTTCTTCAGTATTTCATTACTTTAAGCAAAATTTTGGTGGCCATTTGAACAAAGTTTTCACATCTGCCTTTTCCAAAATCTTCTCATGCCTGGGGTAGACACCCTCCTGTAACTCACCAAGAGGTGCAAGACCTGTCAGTTACTCTCATCCTGGTTTATCCCATCCCCAAAGGATTACCAGGGTTTGGTCTCTTTGCATGCTACTGCTTGTTGGAGCTACAGGTGAAAGGCAGGTGTCAGTTGAACACTCAAGAAAAGTAGCCCTGCAAAGGACTTGGCAAGCCCTCACACAAGAGCTACCAATCTTCCCCTAAACTCTTATACAAGCTAGTGTTAGGAGTGTTACAAGGGATTAGTGTTATAAGAGTGAAGCATTGTCAGTAGGGGTATTAGAATTATTACAGGAAGTCTGAGTGTAATTCATCTTTTTTAATATGATTAATTATTTCACAATAACAATGCAATTTTAAAGTTGTAAAAGGATGCATATGCATTTAAAAATAAATTGACATTTCATTACCTCTGGAGAATTTTTATTACTAGCTCAATCTTGGAGGCTTTTTAAAAGTAGAAAATTGCAATAATCATCTGAACAAGTTGTTAAATTCCTTATTAGATCAGGGTTTCTTAACTTGGGGCTTGTTGATTAATTTTTTATCATTGTTTTTGCTATATAATTAGTTTCTTTTGTAATATTGTGTATTTTTTTACAAATTTAAGGGTATTAATCTGAGAAAGTATCCATAAGCTTCACCAGTGTACCAACAGAGTCTATGATATAAAAGAAAGTTAAGGATTTCTATATTAAATGCAAGAGATGAAAAAAAACATATTTCCTCTGAGAAGTGATATAAATCAATCCAAGAATGGCAATAGATGCAATCTATTTCTATCCTTTCTGACAAGTATTTAAGCTTCTACTATGTGAAAGGAATATGATCAGCACAGAGACAAAATGGAGAAAGTTATTACCTTCAGGGAGATTACATCCCACTTTCTTTGGCTAGAAGGTAAGAGTAAGAGAGCCAGGATTATCTGTTAAACTCTCAAAAGGAGACTAGCTGAGAACATTAAGGAATCATTGATGCTTTTAAAAGGCAGAGTTGAAGTGCTTCTTTGCAAGTCATATTTATTCAACCACTTCTAATATGTAGTCTCATTTTTTTACTCTTCAAGTCACTTTAAGTAGCTTTCTTCTAGCAGTCATGATTGCATTATTCATTTTACTTTTCAAAATACAAACCCTTATGGTTTTAAGAGGTTTTTTTTTAAGGTATGAGGTAATTATTATTAATATGAATTAAATGCCCACTGAGTACGTGGAATTATATGAGACTCAGAAACATACTGGTAATTTACTGAATGGATTATTAATGACCTTTCTTGTTTCTACCTCAGTAGGATATTGTGAACTCTACAGCAGGAGGTAATGTATGAATAAAACTCTCTTTATAATATACAAGTAAACATGACATGGAATAGTAAAAAAAAACATGAATTGGGAGACAGAAAAGAATACAATGCTAGGCTGGGGCAACTGGCGTGTGGTGTCAAGGCACCAAGTTTAAGAGGCTGTGATCATACTTGCATACCTTTGACAATATGGAAACTACACTTTAGCACCCAGGTAGCAGGAGTAATTATGTGAAATAGGAAACTAGCAAATAGATTCTCCCTCTTCCATCCCACTTTCCCATTATGGCTCCATACTAAATGAACTCCTTTTCTGAGCCTGACTTCACCTAAATTCCAACCAACTTCCACCTGGCTTTGTTCTTGGACCTCTTTTTCTCCACAATGAGATGATATTGCAGAATCACATGCCTTTAACAACAACAACAAAAAAGTTATCTTGAGAGTTCATGTTGAGCCATTTGTCTCAAGCATAAAATCATATTATGCTTCTGATAGGAAATAAAGGTTGTAGATCTAATTCGCTACTGACAGGTTATTCATTGATAGAATATATAGTAAAACAGGGTTGATTCCTTTCCTCAAGCAATTTATCATAGAGATGAGACATGTACATCAATAATGGCAAGTAGATGCTAAGACATCAAATATATTTGCTTTTCAAAACCATGTGTATGAAAGGAAATAAAAGGACATGTAAGAAATGTGTTTTTGGATGGCATTGTACAAATTGTATTTGTAATACAATTGACTTTATATAACAGGAATAGCAAACATGGACTATACATGTAACCCCTATAGCAAAGCTCATTGGTATGGCTCTCTCTCCTTATTGGCAGAGATGAATGGCTTACCCTGGCCGAGAACTGAGATGGAGTTGGCAAAAAAAAAAAAAAAAAAAAGGAAAAAAAAAAGAACTTGATGTTTCTTCAGAACTTCTTCAGGTATTGAGAGATTACAGTTATTTCTGACTCGTAGTTTCAAGAAGGAAGGTGGAAAGGACCAACCTCATTTCAGATTGCTGAAGGAAAAGACTCTGGGAAGAGATGAGAGAAATATTAGCCTCTTCCATGTTCCTCTCTCTAGTTGCAAAACTAAAAATGTCAGGTAATATCCCCTTAGGTAATATCTAGGACTCTTTCACTCTCATGATTGAGCTGTTACCTCTCCCACTGAAAGAACTCCTTCACGCTCTAAATATTCTTTGAATGCCTTCTTTACTTTCTGCTTTGTTATTTGGATAAATGAGTTTATTTTGCTGTCATTGATGAATTACTATTTGATGGAAAAGGGATTCAAACCTTGGATGTAAAGCTTGGGGTCCTCTTTTCCCCTTACTAATGACAGAGAGATAAGAAATTAGAATAAGTTAAATTAAATTTGATTATATCCCCTAGACCAGTGATGATGAATCTATGGCACATGTGCCAAAAAGATCACACAAAGTCCTCTCTGGGGGCACACCTTCAGATACCCACAAGAGATTTTTATTAGAAGGCCAGAGGGACTTGGGGCAGAGCTGTTCCCTTCCCCTTCTCCATATGCCTGAGGATATTCCTAACTTCATCCACCTCTAAGCCTAGCAGCCCAGTGAGAGAGCTTCCTTCTTCCCCTGTCTGGAGTAAGTGGGGGTGGAGAGTGGTGGGGACAGCATTTAGTCTGGGTGGGGGTTGTGGTGGGGCACCCAGTCTGGTGGGGTTAAGCATGGCACTAGGTTGTGGGGGAGGGGAGACCTGGCACTCTGTCTCTAAAAGGTTTGCCATCATTGCCCTAGACTAAAAGTTAAGGGAGCACATGAATATAGTTGTAGTTAAGTACTCTCCTCTCTTTGAGGATGCAGAGTAGTGGCCTCTTGTCCCAACCTCTATTTGTCCCCTCCTGTTAGGAATGGAAATCTCCCTTGGAGAAGAGGGTGTACAAAAAGTGTTAGAAAAATTTCTTCTGCCTCCCTTCACACTACACAGTGACACTTCTTCACCACATACATAACCTATCCAATTTCATCCACTACAGGAGATTACCCCAACAGCTATCCTAAAACTCTCCCTGTCTCTCTAATTCCCTGTCTCTCTCTCTCTCTCTTTCTCATGTTCCACTTTTCATTATTTCCATACACTACAAATATATTTCCATGAGAAAAAATAAAACAGCTTCACTAGAGTTTGTAACTATTAATGCTATCATTTTAATTTTTGTCTCTTTAATACTATTAGCTAACATTGTTTTCTTAGCTTAAAAATCAGGTCTTAGTTTTCTTGATCATGTCTCATCTTTTTTTTTAATTTCAATTTTATTTCTCTTCTAATTTTCATTATTTCTTTTGGATTTATTTTGGGTTTCCTAATGGGATTATTTTTGAAAGTGTTTTTAATATCATGCTTCATTTCTAATCTTTTTTTCTGTGGATAGAGATGCATATTTTACTCTGAGGATCTATTTAGCTAGATCTCCCAGGTTGTGTCATGATGGCTTATTATTACATTTTTATTTGACAAAGCTTTTGTTTTTCTGATTGTTCCTTGGCTCACTATTTGGGAAAACAAAATATATTGTATCCACATAGTTTTTACAATTTTCAAATTTTTTTCTAATCATTTCAATTCAGATGTTACAAAAAACACTTCTGTCCTAAAGGAAATTATATTATTTTAGATAATTATAGGAATAGATTTAAGTAAAATGACTGCTCATACAATGAGGAGAGAGCAGTAGCAAAGGGATCTAATAGGATGGAAACTGAGCTAAGTCTTCAAGGAAGATCAGGAATCTGAGGGAGAGAGGAGAAAGTAGTGCAATTTAGTCATGGAGAAGGTAGATGGAATATTGCATTAGAGGAATAGCTAGAAGTTATTTTTAGGTAAAATATAGATTGTATATGGCAGTGATGGCAAACCTTTTAGAGGGCTGGGTGATGTGAGAAATGTCCTCAGGCTTCTATGGAGAGGTAGAGGGGGGCAGTCCAGCCCCATATCCCTCTGACTTTCTAGTAACAAACTCTAGTGAACTCTGTGCTGGGGCAATGGGTTGCATACCCACAGAAAGGGCTCTGAGTGCCCTTTCTGGCACACATCCCCTAGGTTCACCACCACAGGTATAGGGGTCAATAGTGTGAAATCAGAGTTGAAAGGAATTGAGATACTAAATATCAGAGGACCTTAACTGTTAGTTTAAGCAGTTGATGTTTTGCTCTAAAGGGGCAGCTTAGTGGACCAATGGAGAGAGGGCTAGACTTAGAGTCAGAAAGACATCTTCCTGAGTTCAAATCAGATAATAGTTGTGTGACCCTGAGCAAGACACTTAAACATGTTTGATTCAGTTTCCTCATCTTTCAAATGAGCTGAAGAAGGACATTGCAAATCACTCTAACATCTAATTTGCCAAGAAAACCTCAAATGATTTCATGAAGAGTCAGACATGACTAAAAATCATACCACCAATACAACAATGACTACAACAAACTTTGTCTGATGGCAAATTCCTGAGCAGTATCTTGGGTTATTTTAGCTTTTCTCATACATTTCTTCATTTGACCCTCAAAAACACATTGCTAGTTAGAGAAAGCAAAACTTACCACACTTACCAAGAAACCATTGCTCAGAAGCTTATCTGACTTCTCTAAGGTCCCATGGCTATGAAATGGCAAAGTTAGGACTAAAATCTATTTAGTAAATTACCTTTAAGTCATTCCTCACTGCCTATTGAATTTTCACACATGCTTTATGTTAAATCTCCTTTATGAAACCTTCCTTGATCTAATGTCATTTAGCAATGACCTTAACATCTTGACACTTTGTACTTATTTCAATACTTCAAGGACCTATGGTTTTGTTAGTATAAATACTACCTACATGGATCAATCCATCAACAGGCATTTATTAAGCACCTGCTGTGTATCAGGAATCATTCCAGGCTTTGGGGATATAAAGGGGAAAAAATGACCCAAACTCTGTCTTCCAGGAGTTTTTATTCTATTGGCAGAATCAGTAGGTGTATATATACATACACTCATATATATATATATATATATATATATAT
>NC_058132.1:623004604-623018469 GCF_016433145.1 Gracilinanus agilis | reverse complement strand
ATATATATATGTGTGTGTGTGTGTGTGTGTGTGTGTGTGTGTGTACATATGTGTGCATATGAATAAATACAAATGAATACAAGTCTGTTCAATACATAGTAGTCAAGGAAGGCACTAGCAAATATGATGATCAAGAAAGGTAGAATTTGAATTGTAACTTGAAGAAAGTGAAGAATTCTACAAGGCAAAGGTAGAGATAAGGAACATTCCAAATTTTGGAGACAGACTGTACAGAAAGATGAAGGAAGTGCTATGTTTGACAAACAGAGGGAGAGGCAGTTTGCTAGGGCCATAAAATGAAGGAAGAGAAGTAATATGTAATGAGACGGGGAATCTAGGATGAGACCAGATTGTGAAGAATTTTAAAGGCTTAACAAAGGAACTAGAAACTGGAGTATTTAAGCTAAGTGAGTAAAATGGTTAGATGTGTCCTTAAAGAAAATCTTTTTGTCAACTTAAAATAGTCAAGGAGACCAAATAGGAGGTCATTACAATAGCAAAGAAAGAGAAGTGATAAAGGCCTTTACTAAAAGGGTAGCTGTGTGTGTAGAGTGCAGGGAGTGGGAAGGAGAGGATGCAAAGCCAGAAACAACAAGATTTGGCAGCTGATTGAATATATGGTGTAAACTGGAATAACAAAGGATAACACCAAGTATTTGAACCTAGAAGATTGGAAAAATGGTGATGTCTTCAACAGAAGTAAGTAACTTCACATTATAAGCATCTGTGGACTTGGGAGTTGATCTATGAGACTTTCCATGGCTTAAAATTTAATCATCATATTATTGTCAAAATATTAATGAACCTCTTCAAACTTGTATGGAACTATTCTTCATTGAGTCCATACTCAAAGACTTTCCACGTTGGTCAGATTTATGAGAGTTTCCATAGCTCTTGGTATTGCCTTTGAGGATACAGGCTCACCTCCATGTGAATACAAGGAATAAAATAAGTTGAATGGATATTGCTTGCAATTAAATTTATTTAATATTTTAGTTATCTGTGTATGTGCCACATCACTCTGCTTTAAAAGGGATGGAATCATTCCCTAATAAAGCATTGCATTTCTCTCAACCCAGTGCCTAAACACAGGAAGTATTTGATAAGTAGCTGTTATTATTCATCTTCTGGAACTTTTAAAACAAAGGAAAATCATTTCAAAACCAAACATAAAAATGGTCATAAGATAAATCAGATATCAGCCCTATTGTCCCTTGTTTTAATATTAATCCCAAATGATATCCTATTTTGCTTCCTATCTTTAATTCATGAAATACCCATATTCTGTCTTAGACCTCTTTTCTATTTATCTACATAATATAAAAGTGACCATGGGGTGCTTCTTTGTGAGCATGAACTGACAATAGGGCCATTATCAATCAGGCACAAGGACAATGATGTACCAATTCAATCAAGCTCTTGTTCAATCAGGCCCTGGTTCAATCAGACACTACTTACATTCTTGGATGGAGGACACATGGTAAAATTTCAAATTCTCCTTTACCATTCATGTTAATAACAATTCAGCCATCAGTCAGAAATCAATCATCAGCTACCAAAATTCAGTAGAGATGGGTTAGTATCAAAAGGGGAAAGGTGTAAAGGGGAAATTCTGTGACAGGAAGGTGAGCATATCTAGAAAGAAACTGATGTATATTAAAAAAAATTCCATTCAGTGGAGAGATTCCATATCCCAGTTTTGCTAAAAACTCCATCTATGACCGAGTTAGGTCAGATCACTTCTTAGTACTAAAGTTTATAAATCATAAAATGAAAGGGTTGAAGCTGGACTGGATGAGCATTAAGGACTGTTGTAGTTCTTATATTTTGTGTTAGCAAGAGGTTGTACATAAATCTGGCTACAGGAAGTACATATGACATGGTTAGCTATCCTTTACCACACTGGAAGATGATCTTTTCTTTTTTTTTAAACTTACTCCAAGCTAAGAAAGGACTTTTCCATTTCTCTGTAAAGAAAGAATTCCACTCCACTCTCTTTTCTAGTTACAACATCTATTACCCAAACTGAGAAGGAACAGAACAATTGAGCTAAGTTGGCTTACCCTCAAGATTTGGCAGAATTTTCAAAGATACACAAAACTGAAAGAATAATGAAAAATCACCACAGTGTAAGAAATCTGCTTTAAGAAGTCATAATATACTATGTTTTTGCATATGAACTTCTCAGCTGAATGCCCTCCCCAGTCTGCTGAACTTCAGATCTTTACTTGTATTCATATTTCCTATTGAGTGTTTAAGTGATGGATGTATCTGTGACATTTCAACCAATCTTTTCCAGGCTCCATCTGTTTGGCCATCTGGCTTCTGCATCCACAGAGAACTACTTGAGAAATGATACACAAACTATTACTTTTTTAAAATAAATTAATATTAATTGTAACATAATCAAATGCTTGCAGACATATACATTGTCTTATATCAAGGGGAAATGCATAGAAAACAAGAGAAAACCTCTTTTTAAAATTTCTTTTCTGTCTCCATCCTGAATTATGATAAATGCCTGACCTTTTTCCATAAGATGTTTAAATGGCAGCTGTTATAACTACAAGCTTCCAGTTATGCAGAAGCTCCTTAGTACAGAGTTTATTTCATAAAGGTCAGTTTTCTTATATGCCAAGAAATATCTTTGAAAGATTTACCATCCAAATATACAAGATTTTAATTTAGAATAAATCTTATAACAACTTTTTGATGAACCAGAAAAGCCAGGAAATCTATGGGGAGTTTTCAGAGAGTACTTTTGAAATCCATAATAATGATAGCAATATTTTACATTTTTTCAGTGATTTAAGGTTTATAAAATAGCTTTCCTTGCAAGCACCTTATAAGTTAGCTAGTAAAAGTGGTATTATCTATATATTATAGATGAAGAAACTAGAGCTCAATGTAATTCAGTGAATGATTCATTCACATAGCTATTAAGTGTTAAAGCCAAGATAGAAACTCACACTTCTTCAGAATTATATTATGCATAGAACTTTTTTTCTAGGCATACTTTGTTTTATTGTGTTTAACTTTATCACATTTTACAGTTATTGCATTTTTTTTTTACAAACTGAAGGTTCATATCAATTTTACTTTAAGCAGATCTATCGATGCCATTTTACCAATAGCATGTGTTCACTGCAACACATTTTGGTTATCCTCACACTGTGGCAAACTCTTCATTATTATTATATCTTTTGTGGTGATCTGTGATCAGTAATGTTGGATGTTAGTATCATAATTGTTTTGGGGAGCCACTAGCCATGCCCAATAGGAAGACAAATGAATTTCATTAATAAGTGTTTTATGGATTCTGAATGCTTCACCCACCCCAACTCTCTTCCTCTCCTCTGCTTCCCTATTTCAAGAAACTACCTGAGACTTATCTATTAAGTCATAGAGTGAAAACTTGACTTCATAGGAAATAATTTCCATATCAAAAAATCCTCACCTTCGTGAAATGAAAACAAAGATCAATCATCATTTATTGACTATGAATTTTTTATGTTTAAAGCTCAAAGTTAGGTCTTTGGCAAGAGGCTCCCAATAAAAGGTAAAATAGATAATAGCCTTTTCTCCCAAGAAGCCTAAAATCTGATAGAGGACTCTCCTTACAATAAATTCAGTGGGAAAAATTGTGAAATTAGATTCTTTTCAGGGAAAGGGACATTCTTGGTGAAAAGGAGGGCTGGGTAGACTCAATAATTCCATCCTAAAAATGTAAAACAACATATATAAGGGAGTTATGGAAAAGGGGAGAGGTTTTAGACAAGGAAATCAGAGACCTAAAGTATGGAGTCATAGCAAAGTTATGATATAGTCTTTTTGATATGATATAGGTGGTGTTGATTCAGTTATTGTTTCCAGACATAGCTATGGAAAAGGGAAATCTGAATGAATGGGAATCAGCAAAGTATGAAGTCATCTCAGTAGGAGTAACCTAATAACTTTATGATGGACCTTTACTTTCAAAGCAATTATGGGGAATTCTATGGGACAGTGAGATAACACAATGGATAGAGTTTAAGGCCTAGATTCAGAAAGACTCACCTTCCTCTATTCAAATCTGACATCAGAAACTTACCAGCTGTGTGACCCTAGGCAAGTTGCTTAACCCCATTTGCCTCAGTTTCCTCATTTGTAAAATTGTCTGGAGAAGTAAATGGCAAGCCATTCCAGTTTCTTTGCCAAGAAAACTTCAAAAGGGGTCATGAAGAGTCAGATGCAACTGAAATGATTGAAAAAACAACAGGGGGAACACTTGCCATTCAAGAGTACAGTAACCAGAGGGGAAGCTGGAGACCCTCTCATAGAAGGCAAGGAGAAATTGAATAAAGATGGCCAGAGAATACATGTACTTATTAGCTCACTGATATTCGTTGTATGCGGATTGTCTAACTTGGTTTTCTTTGTATGCTGGATTCCTACTAAAGCTCAACTTAAATGTCATTTAAAAAATAAGTCTTCCATATAGACTTATACACTAATTCTATTCAATTCTCTATTCAATAATTGTATATGATTCCTTTCTAGGTTGAATAATTATCCCTGGAATGTAAAATCTGTAAGGGCAGGGACCGTGTCCTTTTGATACTTTGCAACCTACCTCTACTCTAAACATAGATATTGAGATTTCTGATATAGAATTAATTCCAGGCACTAGAGAAAATAACTGTAGGTAAGTGACAGTCCTCCTTTTCACCAACCCCATGACTACTGCCACCACTCAAACCTTTAAATTTAGTTTGAATGAGATAATATGGTAGGTAGAGCATTGAACTTGGGAGTCAAGAAGCCACCCTCTGAAGTCACTTAATTACTAGCTGATGACCCTGGGAAAGTTGCTTAATCTCTTTAAACCTCAGTTGCCTTAACTACATAACAGGAATATTAACACCTACCTCCCAAGGTTGTCATGGGGAATCAATTGAGTTAATCCATGTCAAGTGCTTTGCAAACTTTAAAGTGCTATATAAATATGAGCTATTAATATATTTTTTCTGAACTCCACAATTTTTTTAATATCCTGAGGGATTTAAATTTCATTTTATGCTTGATTACTGAGTTTACAGTCATAGACACTAAAACATCAGTCTCCTGTACCTTGTGCAGATACAGAGTTCTGAAATCTACTAGAATATTTTAAACCCAGGCTTTAAAAGGAATATTCTTTACCCTTTATCTCTTTTTTCTTTTAATTTGATGCCACAGATGTTTAATTAAGCTTTGTTGATTAGCATCTGTATTTCAAAATGCTAAAATCTGGCTTCTTGATTCTGCTCTTAATTTTTAACTAGAAGATTAATGGGACTATCTATTTCAACTAAAGGAACTGAAAATAGATTATATTGTTAAAGAGAACATTGGCGCTCTAAAGAAGATGAAACAAAAATTAATCAATCAGAGGTTAAATATCATTTCACAAAGATCACCAACTATGCATACAATTAAAACTTGTAATGATTTTCCAGATCTGCATGTGAGCTTTGCCGGGTTAGGATAAGCATCTGTTTTTTTTTTTTTTCAAGTTAGGCTGAATTATATGGTTTTGAAACAAAATCTATTCCTTCCCAACTACATTTCTTTAGATTATTAATGTAGCAGAATCCTTATGTTTCTCATTATGGGAGAATAGTGAATTTTCCTTTACAATTTTAATTCACTGTAATGCTTTGTCTGTATAATGACAAAAAACCTAGATGAAAAATGAAAACTGAAATGAATCTTAACATTTTACATATATATCACATTTGGATATTTGATAACATTATCTATTAAGGCTAAAAATCATGTCATACTATATTTGTTCCAAAGATCTAACATTTTACATTTAGACTAAAAATTCCCTTATTTGTTTTTGTATTTTATATTTGGGTAACTTTTGGTGTAGTCTAAAAAGGTTTACTTTTTCTCTGACAAGAACAGTGATGGGCAAACTATGGCCAGCAGGCCAGATGCAGCCCCCTGAAATGTTCTATCTGGCTGCAGGACATTATTCCTAGTCTGATGAATACAAAGAGTAGGATACAATACAATGAAACTTCAAAAGAGTTGCCTTGAAACAGACTGACAGATGAGCATTTCCTTTTCTTTGGTCCCCTCTTTAAAAATTTTGTCTATTACTGGTCTAGAAGATTCCAGACATAAGATTTCAGGTTTGTGGGGCCTCAGAAAAGGGACAGGGAAGAAGGGAAGAAAAGAGATAACAGTTAGAAAAAGGGGCCAGATAGCTTGTCATGACCCTAGGAAACCTCCTCACCAAAAAAATGGATGACTTTGACATCTTTGACATCTAACCAAACAATAAGTGCTCCTCAGCACCTGTTTCTACCACCTTCATGGCCATTGGACCAAAGTACTCTCATCTACCCATTCCAGTAGGGGATGTCTTAATATGCTCCCCAAGGCATCTGAGGCCTGAAGGTTACCCTCAACCTGGTTTAGCTGTCTGCCCAGACAGTTATACTGGGGTATGTCTGCTGTATACCTCTTCTTGGAGCCACAAGTTGGGGCTCAGTGACAGGAAGACACCAACGATGGATGTGCAGCCCTGACAAGGGTTTGTCAAGCCCTCCACACCAGAGGTGCTAGTCTTCTCTACACACTCTTTCAGATTGCTGAGAGTATAGTATAATGATGTACCAAGTTCTGAGGTTGGTCTATCTCAAAATTTTCTAGACTTCCTCCATCCACCTTAGCCAGAAAATAATTGTGGATTAGCTTACTGATATTATGCCTGGTTTTATCCCTTCCCTGGCATTTCCTTTCCTGCTTTGAAGAAGCTACTTAATGCCCTGGTTGGTAAGCAGGAGTTGCCTAAATTTGGGAATGTCAGCTACTTCTCTGGCTTAGGGAGTGAATATTTTTTCTAGATCTTTCCCTTGTTGCTTCTGCCTCTTCTCCATGCTCCCAACCCAGAAGTATCTTTAGTTAAATCACATGTCTTTCCTTGAAATGCATCAAATAGAAGGGCCTATTCATTTCATCACTGGCTGGCTTATCTAAATCTTCTGCAAAGCCCCTTTAAATCCTAGAAATGGACCCCAAATCCCTGCATGTATTAGCAATGGTGCTAAGATGCCAGCTTAAAAGTTGGATAAATTTAGGATTTTTTTTTAAAGAATGATTTAAATATTTGACAGCCCAAAGGTAGATAAAAGGACTGTCAAATTTAACTGTTGCCCTAAACTGGAGCAGGCACTTGAAAATTCTAGCAGATTTACATTTCATTAAGTAAAATAAGTATCCTAAAGCTGTATTTCAATTTGATTCTCTTTGATCTTTGATGCTTTCACCCTTGTTTTTGCTTAACTTAAAATAAAACTATAGATTTGTGTAATCTTCTTGTTCTTGAATTTGCCAATGATGGCGTGACATGAACACCAGTTTTTAACTGTGGAAGTGAAAAGGATAACAAGGAAAAGGTTATCTTCATGTAGATGGATGGAAAACATGGGAAAAGAAAAGATAACAAACATTCATATAGTAATCGCAGGTTTATGAAGTGTACCTTCATAACAATCATCTCAGAAAGATAGTGTAGATCTTATGATCCCCATTTTATCTGAGGCAACTGAACTAGTCAATCAGTCAAATAGCAATTGTTACTGACCTGTTATGTGTCAGGCACTGAATTAAATTCTGGGGATACAAATAGGAAAAATAAAGACAGTCCCTGTCCTTCAAGGAACTTACAATCTAATGGGAAATAAATCATACAAAAAGGAATTGAAAAGCAGAGGATAGGGGCTAGGGGAGGAATGAGGGAAGTGCATGGCACAGGGACATGATAGATCCCATTCCAAAAGGGAACAGCTGGTGGGAAATGAAGAGAGGGTTGACCTGGAAGCCCTCTTTAAATGGACACTTTGAGAAGAATTCTTTGTTTTGTCTCCCAGCCCACCAATCAGAGGAGCAAAGTATACTGAAGGTACTGATGTGTAACAAGGCTGCTGTAGTCCTGCAGGACGATAATATTAGGGTTTTATTTTTTTGGTGAGGAGGTTTCCTAGGGTCATGATGGAGTCCAGTTAAAAGGAGTGCAGCTGGCAGGAAATAAGACTCATGAAGCTAGCCAATTTGCAAGAAATCTGATTTGGCTAGAATGTTGTATTTGAGGAGAGTAAAATGAAAATAGTCTAGATATATAGGTTGGAGCATATTGTGAAGGCCTTAAAATACCCAAAAGACAAATGTTCATTTTATACTAGAGAAAAGAAACCACTGGAACATTTTGAATGAGGAAGTAACATTGTCAGATCTGTGCTTTAGGAATATTAATTTCACAGTTTTGAGAAAGGTGGGAGAATGGAATGACTAGGGGCAAGGAGACCAGTTATAGACTATTTAATAGTCCAGGTGAGAGGTGACAAAGGCATAAATGAAAGTAGTGGCTATGTGAGTGATGGGAAGTGGATGAAAGGAAAAAACAGTGTGCAATTAGATAATAAAACTTATTTTTTAAAATAAAATAAAATTTTAAATTAAAAGATTTTTTTTAAAAAATTTAAAATAAAATAAAATAAAAAACAGTTTGCATATGAACAGAGAAGGAGGATGAAGAGTCCATGTTGATTTGGAGGTTGCGAAACTGAATAATTGGAAAAAGCTAAAGCCCTCGGCAGAATTAGGGGATATAAGGAAAGAAAGAAAGTTTGAAGAAAATACAACAGATTCTGTTTTGTACTTAAGCAGTTTGAGATGTCTGTGGTACATTCAGGTGTCGATATCCAATAAGTAAATGGTAATGAAGAAATAGATCTCAGAGAGGGGAAATGGGCTGAATAGAAAATTTTGGGATGTATAGAAATGAACCCATGTTAATTAATGAAATCAGCCATGAGAGTGTATAGAAAGAATAAAATAGGGTATAGGAATCCTGTAATACACCCTCAGGTGGTAAAATATGGGTTTTGATCTAATAAGTAAGACGACAAAAGTTATCATTAGTAACTGGATATTATGTAGATTATATCATTCACATATACATCACCTGCTTTTTTAGAAGTCAAAGTAGTTCTGTAGCTATCATAGAATCACAAACTCACTGGAACTCAGATTGCTAAGGAATCTCAGACAACATCTAGTTCTACTCTTACCTAACAAGTGATTATCCTGTCATTTCTTGAAACCTCTCAGAAATGGAATTCACTGTGTCCCAAGGTAGATAATTCCATTTGGGGTTATCTGTAATTATTCAGAATTTTTTGCTTCATGTGAAGCCTAAATTTGCTCCTTTGCACCTTCCAACCAGAGTCCCTAATTCTTCTCTTTGAGGTCAGATAGCATTCAACTATTTTTTAATACTTGTAGAAAAATAATCACAAAATACTGAGACTGTCAAATGTATGGAAGCTGTCCAAAGTAGATAAAACAATTAAAAAGGACTCTTGTACCTGCTTGTACCCAGATGGCAAAGAAGAAAATGAATCTATGCTAACTGAGAAAGAGAAAGCATTTAAACTGCCCCAAAATATGTTTAGAGAAGCTAACACTACAGGGGAAAATGGTAAAAAAATTAATAAAATCCCTTTCAATGATGTTTGGATAGGGTGACTTATTTTTATTCATATCTTTTATTTTTACCCTGCCTAAATTTCACATTTTTCCTCCTTTTCAAATGCCACACAGGCCCGTCTCTTAGTGCAACAAATAAGTTTTTAAAAGAGAAAAAAATTTAGCCAAACTAATCAATGCATTGAATAAATGTAACTTTCCATCTCTGCTGGCTATCATTCTATACCTCATCTTCTTTTGGAGTCAGACTCCTTGAAAAGACTGTCTATAATAGGTGCCTCCCCTTTTTCTGCTCTTTCTCTCTTTTTAACCCCTTACAATCTGACTTCCATCTTCTACCTAAAAACTGTTCTCTCCTGTTGCTATTGATGTCTTAGTTACCAAATACAATGAATGGCCTTTTCTCTGTCCTTGTCCTCCTTGGCTTCTCTGCAGCCCTAGGCACTATTAATCATTCTTCTCCTCTTTGGTATTCTCTTCTCTCCTGGTGTTCTTCCTCTATCTATCCGATGGCTCCATTTCTGTCTCCTTTGTAGATCCTTTCTTTTAACTGTAAGGATCCTTAAAGGGAGGGAGGGAATGCAGTAGATAGAGCCCTGCACCTAGAGGCAGGAAAACTGAGTTCAAATCAAGCCTTGGGTACTTACTAGCTTATGAGACCCTACACAAGTCATTTACCCTGTTTACTTCAGTTTCCTCATCTGTAAAATGAGCTGGAGAAGGAAATGGCAAATACTCTGATATCTTTGCCAAGAAAAGCTCAAATGGGATCACAGTCAGACATGACCAAAACCAGTGTGTAACAATTACTCAAGGTTCTATCCTGGGCTCTCTTCTTTTCTCCTCCTGTACTACTTCACTTGCTGATGTCATCAGCTTTCAGGGATTTAATTACCATCTCTATGCTAATGATTCTCAAATCTGCCTTTCCTGATTCAGTCTCTCTCCTGACCTATAATCTTGCATCTCCAAATGCCTTTCAGACATCTCAAACCGGATGCCCAGTAGACACCTTAAACTCAATATATCCAAAATGGAACTCACTGTCTTTCCTCCTAAAACCTCCTTTTGACTCTTTTGCATTTCCTATTTTTGTTGAAAGCAACGACATCTTCCCAGGCCCTTGGGCTCACAACCTAGAAGCCATCCTAGACCTCTCACTCTTTCATCTCACCATATTCAAGTCATTGCCATGTCCTGTTGATATTCCCTTTGCAACAACTTTCAAATAAGTTCCTTGTCTCCACCACTCCAGTGAAGGTCTTCATCACCTCATGCCTTGGTGATTGCAGTAGACACTGGCAGGTCTGTCTGCCTGAAGTCTGGATTCACTCCTATCAATCTTCTATTCAGCTGCTAAAGAGAATTTCCTGTGATGAAAATCTGATCATGCCATCACCCCACCTAGACTCAATAAACTCCTGTGACTCCCTATTACCTCCAGGAACAAATACAAAATGTTCTGTTGGGCATTCAAAGCCCTTAGTAACCTAATTTAACCCTCCTAAATTTCTAGTCTTCTTATACTTTACCCCCACCATGTACTCTTTGATGCAATGACAGTGGCCTCCTGGATGCATCTTAATAGACCCCTACATCTACAAAAGATCAAGGTCAGATGTCTTCCCATATCTATCTTTGGGTCCAAATTTGTACTTTACATTGCTACAACAGTCAATTTGGAGTCATTTGTGCTGGTTATCCTTTTCCATTTATAGTGTTGCAGTCATTGTTTGTATTGCTTTCTTGGTTCTGCTTACTTCATGTTGAATAAGTGACTGTATGCCTTTCTGTATTCCTCTGTGTCATATTTTTCATTTCTTACAGTACAGAAATATTCCACATTTGTTTAGTCATCCCCAACTGATGTAAATCTCTTTGTAGGCAGGTCTGTTTAAATATACAAATATTCCCAGGTTTGGGAATAATTTTTAATCCACATTGGGTGAGCCAGACTGATGAGACCAATTCCTCTGTTTAATAGGTCCTATAAAAGTAATACCTGATCTGAAACACAAATAAAACAAGTAATTAAAATGAGAATAGAAAAGTAGCCCAGCATAGTAGTTAGAGAGCTGGGACCAGAATAAAGGAAATCTAAATTGAATCTCTCCTCTAACATGTCTTGGCCCACTCATATAATACCTCAGTGCCCCTGGCATCTCTTTTAGAGGAGATTTCTTCATTAGGAATTCCCTAAAAGCAATGAAATTATCGAAACAAAGTAGAGACTGTGATTTTGATATCAAAGACACACACGGTAGAATAGCTATTGTAGCTGTTTACTCTCAGTTCTAAGACTACTGGTCAAGAGACCAGACGACATCTAAGATTTCTTCTCAACAAAAGATGATATCTCAGTTTTGATAACAATTTTACAGATTAACAGCTTAAAACTATAGCCAGAAATGTGTACAAGGTAGTTGTTCAGTTATGTCCAACCCTTCATAACCCGTAGTCCAGTGGTTCCCAGACTTTTTTGGCCTTCTGCCCCCTTTCCAGAAAAAATATTATTTAGCACCCCCTGGAAATCATGAAACTATTTATTGAACTCAGAAGAGAATGTAATACAAAAAAAGTGTGGCCATCACCGCTTCCCTGGATCGCTGCAGCACCCAGGGGGCAGTAGCGCCCACTTTGGGAATCACTGCTATAGGCTATAACCCATTAATACAGTCCAAGGCATTTCCTTAGCAAAGATTCTAGAATTGCTTTGGCATTTCTTTCTGCAGTGGTTTAAGGCAAACAGAGGTTAAATGGCTTGACCAGAGTCACACAGTTAGTTTGAGTCCAGATTTGAGCTCAGGTCTTCCTGACTATTGGCCCCATGCTCTACCCACTGAGCCATCTAGTGACCTCCTTTACAATACATTTATGGAATTTTTAAAAAATCTTATGTGTGGATCCAAAAAGGATTTCTGAGGTCATCTGGTCCAACCTGTTCATACACACACACACACACACACACACACATACATATACATATATATATATGTATATATGTATTTTTTCATTAAATATCTTTTTATTTTGAACTTAATCTGCACCACTATATTCTATATATTAAGAACAGGAAAGAAAGCAACAGATTTTTTACTGCTGCTTTTAAGATATATAGATCTGTTATCATAGATGGATATCTATAAAGAGATATAGATAGATAATCTGCATAGATATCTAGATAAAGGGAATATCTAGGTGACTCAGTGGATAGAGAGACAGGACTGGTGATGAGAGGTCCTGGGTTCAAATCCAATTCAGATACTTCCTAGCTGTATGACCTCAGGCAACTCACCTAATCTCCATTGCCTAGCCTTTATCACTCTTCTTTCTGTCTTAGAAACAATACATAATATCAATTCTAAGGGAGCAGGTAAGGTTTTGTTTTTTGTTTTTTTAAGAGTCTTACAGATTAGTATCAAGATCTCTATACATAGACACAGCCCTGACTATGTATATATACATATATACATACACATACACACACACACACACACAAATATATGCACAGGATCTCAGAGGTAGAATATATCCAAGGTTAGATTTGAACCTAGAACTTCCTAGCTTTAACACAAACTCTCCAGTCATGATATGATGGCTGTGTATATATGTATGTATGTATGTATGTATATGCATATATGTACATGAGTGGAGAGAGAGAGAGGAGAGAGGAAAAGAGAGAGAGATAATTATGTGATCCTAGACATGTCACTTAACTTCATCCTTCTCTAGGCAATTTTTCTTTATTATTATTATTATTATTATTATTATTATTATTATTATTATTATTTACAAACCCTTGCCTTCTGTCTTAGAATTAGTCCTGTGCATTGGTTCCAAGGCAGAAGAGTGGTAAGGGCTAAGGCAATGGGGATCAAGTGACTTGCCCAGGGTCATACAGCTAGGAAGTGTCTGAGGTCATATTTGAACCCAGGACCTCCCATCTCTAGGTCTGGCTTTCAATCCAGTGGTTCACCTAGCTGTCCCCATAGGCAATTTTAAAAAACCTTAAGGTGTATTGAATTTCCCACCCTGCTTTAGTAGAGTTCTTTCATCTGGGAGTTCAATTATCACCCTTGATGCAGACCGCCTTTGTCCAAGCCCTGCCTCCTTCTACAATCCTGATCTGGGAGCTATGCAAGATAGACAGACAGAGAGAGGAGAGGGACACAGAAAGACAGACAGACAGATGGACAGGCAGAGAGACAGAAACAGAGAGATCAATAGATAAAAAGATAGCTAGCTATCTAGCTATTTAGCTATCAAGAAAGAAAGAAAGAAAGAAAGAAAGAAAGAAAGAAAGAAAGAAAGAAAGAAAGAAAGAAGGAAGGAAGGAAGGAAGG
>NC_058132.1:622909377-622999994 GCF_016433145.1 Gracilinanus agilis | reverse complement strand
CTAAATGATAGGAAGTTTTTTGCTCACATAGGCAAAAGGAGAAAAAACAAGAATTTATTGAGTCCCTACTATGTATAGGCACTGTGATAAAGACTTTACTGGTAATATTTCATTTAATTCTCACAATAACCCTGGAAGATAGGTACTATTATGATCTCCATTTTTATAGTTGATGAAACTGAGATGGAAAGAGGTTTTGTTTGTTTGTTTGTTTGTTTGTTTTCCCTAAGTAATTTAACTTTCTCAAGGTTACACAGCTAGTTAGTATCTCAGGCCAGGTCTGAAGTCAGATCTTCTTAACTCCAGGCCAATCACTCTATCTACTGGATCATCTAACTGCCTTATTATATCTAGCCAAGAGAGAGAGAGAAAGAGAGAGAGAGAGAGAGAGAGAGAGAGAGAGAGAGAGAGAGAGAGAACAATAAAAAGGGCCAATAAGGGATGTTTGATGGAAGGGAGATAGAGAAAGTCTATGTGGTGAGTCTCTCTTCCAGCATTCCCCTGGGGCCGAATATACACTGGGAGATTTTAAGGGGGTATCACCCCAAAACTGGGTGACCTGGATAATTGTGCCACCCCACAGGAGTCTGGGGCAAGGCTTTCCTATAAGAGGAGGTATGGGGTACCCCAATCCGGTCCTGAATAAGGACAAGGTTCACACAAACCTCCCCCCATCAGTTAATTTCACAGCAGGTGGTCTGGCTTCAAAATGGAGGCAGCCAGACCAAGCAGTTGTTCACTTCTCCCTTGTTGTTTCTCAGGCACTCTGGAATGCTATCTGACTGTTGAATGGCATCTTATTATTTGCAAATCAGGAATTGGGGAAAGGGGTGAAGGGCAGAGGGATTTTGGGGTGCCCTCTTCGCTATTCCTATGGGGTCTGTCACTTAGGTGGGAACCCTAGTGGTTCCCATTCCTAAGCTTCTCCCCTTGCCCCTTCTCCTTCTATTTTTATTTTTCTGTTTCTATGCTTTATAATTGTAAGTTTTGACTGAATGGGGTCTCTCAGTAAGTTTGGGTAATGGGTGAAGGAGACTAAGAGATCACTCCCAAAATGGAGTCCAAAAACTTAACTGACTCTATGGTTGAAGTCTTGATGGCTGAGTTGTGATGGAATGGTTTTGATCAGAGAATCAGGGTTTCAATTTCCAAAAGAAAGATCCTCAGGAAGCCCTCAGGACTGGATCTGATCTGGGATGTCTGCCTCCTCCATCTTCCCAGTCCCCTGCCCAAAGACCTCTCCTCTCTCTTCTTCCTCAGAGAAAATCCCAGAATTTTCTGCTTGTCTCAACTGGCAGCAACTGTCCACAACTGCCTTCTTTTCCCCTTGGTTCCCTCTCCTCTGCACAAAAACCCATCCTTACAGTATCCCAGTTTTGTGTGGTGGGATTTTTTCCAAAACTCCCACTTAATTCATGCATCACTATTTCCTATTCTTATCTTATGTTCCCCCTTCCTCCAAAATAATAAATCCTTATCTTGTTTTATCACTATACTAATTAACTATCTATTCCTATTCTAAGATGGGTTTTGGAGAGGTCAGTAGGGGGATGAGGGTTGCAATTTATATAACAATATTTACAGGGTGTAAAACGATTTTGTAACAAGAAAAGTTTTCCATTGAATACAATGTCTAAGTTTACAGTGTAACAATTTTCTTATCCTTAAACTCTTCTAAGTTATTATTTAACCCATCTATGATTTTGACAGAATTTTAACTTGTTTCTACTTTTAATGTATGTCTATCGAGTAACGAAATACAATTATCTTATTATTCCTAGCTGTTATCAAATTATGTTTAAACTACCTGGGTTTTAAATGCACTATTAATTTTTATATTGAGAAGCTATTTTAGTATGTTAGTCTTCTTAGTTATCTATCCAACAGCACTTATATATTTTATTCTTATGCTTTCCCTGCACTAGATTGCTAAAAATTTTTGAACTTCCCTAGCCCTTTCTTCATTTTCTCTATGCCTAATGTCCAAATCTGCTAAACTGTTAGTATGCTACAGTATCTACATGGCTAGGGACTATTATTTACAATTCTACTCTACTTTTCCAACCTATGTTACAGGTATGTATAAAATTTACTTTATTTATACATTATACTATTCATACATTATACTATTATGCATTAGTCCTGCATGTGGATATTAATCAGACAAGAAAATCCCTCGATCTTCTTATGTGGTTAAAGTCTTATGGAACTAGCAACTATTTATATTATATATATATATATATATATATATAAATTTTCTATTTTCAAAACCTTAAGACATTCACTTATTTAAATGAGGTCTCAGCTAGATATCAGTTTTGTTTTGTGTTTTGTGTTCTCTTTATGTACTGTGCATGCAAAATACTCACCCTTGTTTTAAAAGTTATCAGTTTTCTTCAAGTTGTATGTAGATTTCTAATTTCCACACATAATAATAAAACACTCAACTTCAGTCTGCCTCAATTTCCTCAAATGTAAAATGAGGTTAATATTAGCAATATTACCTTACAGTATTGCTCTGAGGATCAAAAACAATGATATTTGTAAAGCACTTAGCACAGTGACTGACACATGGTAGTGCTTAATAATTTTTTGTTCCCTTCCACTAGTAGATTCATGTGCTTTTTAAAACAATTATATTCCTAATAAAAAAGGGAGGCTTTCTATATGAACTGGGAGAACTTCAATGAACCGATACAGAGTGAAATGACCAGAACCAGAAGAACATTGTACATAGGATGTAAAGCATTGTGGGAAAATCCAATGTGATAGACCTTGCTACTAGTAGCAATGCAATAAGCCAGGACACTCCTGAAGGACTTATGTGAAAGAATGTTATCCACATTGAAAGAAAGAACTATGGAGTAGAAATGCAAAAGCAAAACATATGAGATCACTTATCACATGTATATATGGGTATGTGATTTGAGGTTTAGGCTTTAAAAATTATTCTATGGCAAAAATGAATAATATGGAAATATGTATCAAGTGATAACATTTGTACAACCCAATGGAATTGCTTTGGCTCTGGGAGTGGGGAAGTAAGAGGAGTAGGAAAGAAAATGAATCATGTAAATGTGGAAAAATATTTAAAAATAAAACTAATAAATAAATTCTTTTAAAAAGTCATTAATAAATAGAAAAAAAAGGAAGGAGAGAATTCTCATTCTCTAAAATATAATTTACAGAGAATTTGGATCCTAGAGAGAGTTGCATTTAACCTTTTATTAGATTAAAAACTAGAACTGAAAAAGTTAAAACCATTGTTTTAAGGTTATAAAGACTAAGATATAAGATGATCAGAATAAAGAGTCAGACCTCATCTCTTAACTTAGTTCTTTCCTATAGGTCACCATATCTCCTATAGTAGGTTACCTCCACTATTCTATATAAACTCATTGTACTATATAAACATACTCTTTATAAAAGGAAATTATCAATCCAGTTCATGCTTTTATGGTTTTTATTTTCAATGACAGCAAAGTAATTATTTCCATTTTTGTATATTCTCAACATATTTGCATGTAATCTGTGCAAGTGAGGAGTTAATCAAATATTCTATCAAAACATTGTTGCAGAAGTCCTTCCTGGATAAATTTAAAAGACAAGAATGAAGGGGCAGCTGGGTAGCTCAGTGGATTGAGAGCCAGGTCTAGAGACGGGAGGTCCTTGGTTCAAATCCGGCCTCAGACACTTCCCAGCTGTGTGACCCTGGGCAAGTCACTTGACCCCCATTGCCCACCCTTACCACTCTTCTGTCTTGGAGCCAATATACAGAAGTTAAGGGTTTAAAAAAAAAGACAAGAATGAACATTTCTCTGACAGTTTTGACGTCATTCTGTCTAAAGACATGAATAGAATAAATAACTGAAGGGTTTTACTAATTTATAAATTTAGAATTACACCCACAATAGAGAGAAAATTGAGGCATAAAGCTATTAGATAGTTATGTAGTAGTCATTGGCAGACAACAAAAATAAATTTAATTAATATTCATTTTATCTATCCCACCAAAAATTTACTATCCCTCAAGCAAGGCTCTCTTCCTGACAAGTATACTAATGTGTGAATCCTTCTTAAAGGAATCTGGAAAAATAATTGTGGCCAAAATCACATCAAATAAATTAGCAATATCTAGCATGAGGGATTATGCATGATATAGTGGTGTCCTTAGGGGGAGTGATTTTGCATATATGCAGAATGGAAAGATGATATCACTTCTTAAAATGAAAGACTGTCATGATTTGGGGCCTGCTGTGCTAAATCAGCTATAAATCTGTTCCAACCCCCATGAATCAGGACAGGAATCAAAGGACAAATAGCAGGGAGTCTCAGCTCCCTTCTAATGTGTCGGGGCTCTTTGTAATGGTCTATAAATCACGCTGGAAGGGAATGTCAATAAGGAGATGCTCTTTGAGAAGTAGAAACTGCTACATCAATAGTTACGACTCTCCAGGGAAAGAAGGAAGAAATCTCCAAGGATATCTTCTAGCATTTCCTTTTAGGAAAGAGAAAAAAGACAGACAATACTTTAAATAAAACTGGGATAACATATTAGTAGAAGGAAAGGGAATATTTATTTTGCTCATGGTCCAGTTAACCATGTAACTGAAGGATAATTTTTAAAAATAGCCCAATTAAGGGCCACTAGGTTCTTATCCAGGCTCTGCCATTCTATGACCTTGAATCAATCACTTGACCCAGTTTTTTAGTCTCTTTATCTGAAGGATTCAATGCACTTTATCAAGCATTTATTAAGCACCTGGTATATTCTAAGCATTGAAGAGACAATAACAGAAAAAACAATCCTTGCCACCAAGATGTTTCCAGTCCACTAAGGGGAAAACACATACACATACTATGCATAAATTGGTAAAGGTCCTAAACTTGTGATGTCTCTATTGAAGGAGGAAGTTGTCAATCAGAAATTTCATCCACAAGTCAGGACACTCTCTCTTCAACCTAGCCTTAGTAGGCTTTAGAGTATTAAGAAGTTAAGAGACTTAGCCCAGATCACAACAGTACGTGTCAGAGGCTAGTCTAGGAACAAAAGTCTTCCTGCCTCTGAGGACAATCCCTTTTCCACTATAAGTTTATCCACTATGATAATTGCTAAACATATATGTATATTTTTATTATTTATACATATGTGTATGAAGGTGTGTATACATTTTCATACCTGCAAATATACATATCTAATCATAAACACATGCACTGTACTATATTGATATATGTGTATGTATATGCTGGGCAGCTAGGTGGCACAGTGGATAGAGCACTCAACTTGGAATCAGGAAGACTTATCTTCATGAGACCCAGTACAGTTTCAGACACTTAATAGTTCTATGACTCTGGGCAAGACACTTAACCCTATTCCCTTATCTGTCGCATGAGCTACAGAAGGAAATGGTAAACCACTCCAAGTATCTTTGCCAAGAAAACCCCAAACAGGGTCATAAAATGTTGGTCAGGACTAAAAATGACTGAACAGCAACAAGAGGTATATACTGAACCATGTGTACCTAAACAGACATATGTGTGTGTATATACTGCCTAAATAAATATGTATGTGTCTGTATATAATGGGAATTAAGTGTAGGTAAACAACAGAAAGAGAGACAGAGAGAGAGAGAGAGAGAGAGAGAGAGAGAGAGAGAGAGAGAGAGAGAGAGAGAGAGACAGACAGACAGACAGACAGACAGAGACAGAGACAGAGAGACAGAGAGACAGAGAGACAGAGAGAGAGAATGCTCTGGGAGGCTCCCTCTTCCAAATCAGACCAGAGAGTTAGTTCCTCAGAGCATGGCTGCTTCTCTTCTCAAAGACCTAGGGACCCTGAGAATATTGGTGGGGGTGATTTTTCCAGTAATATATCCCACATTTCCAGCCATTGAATATCAGTTGATATCAATTAACCAGTGTTATTTAATTAGGTTCTAGAAATGGGTATTTGCTAAATTGCAATAGTAAGAGCAATTAGTATAAGACATCCCCTCTCCCAAACCAGGAGCACACTCTCCCATAAGTAGATAAAGGGTTCAGGAAAAAAGCATCTATCACATGTAGAAAAAGGAGCAAAAAACTCCTGGAAGTCCTCTTCTCCATTTAGGCAAAATGTACCTTTCTGTTGGGTTCCTCATAAAATTCAGAAGCTGTCTTTCTTCACTATCTTGCTTGTCAATGGTTCTCAGTTGTTCCAGAGACACTGCTAGGGCACCAATGAGAAGTACAAATCCTCTGACCTTGCAAAGTTCATAAGATCATCTTTATGTCAAGGTTGGGGAGAAGAGAAAATAGAAGTTCTTTTCATCCTCCAACCAAAGAGATTTCACTTTCAGGGTTTGAAGGGATTTCCTCCCTGTGTTGATCAAATTTTATCAGCCAATCCCAATGTCCTTCCTACATCCTATCACTCCATTTTACCCAGTGGTCCAAAGCACTCTGTGATTACCTCCACTTGATTAAGCAAATCCGTTACATTTAGTCTAATGCCTTTGATTGAAAGGTTCAATAGTGATATCTAGGGTTAGTTCAAGCTCAGTTCATAGCTCTAATTTTAATTGAATCAAGACTAAGGCCTCTGTACATGTTGAGGTAGAGAGATGGAACGCCTCTCCTATAATTTCCCCCAATTTAATATCCTCTGTCTTCAGCAAATTTACTGTTATGTGTTTAGCAAAGTCCATAGCCTTAAATCCTGGATAGCTTTCTATTAACTTGGAGAGGTTCTGCATTATCCATTCTGAATGCTTTCTATAGTAGCTTATATTAAAGAGTAGGCTTTATGGGGTATTCAGTGAGGACCAGTAACTCTGGTATGAGGGCTAGCAGAGGCCTTTTCAGGGCCCCTCATGAACCTTTGGTTTTCACCTTTCATCTAATTCTCTCTTGTGCATCCAAGGACCTGTAGCATATACAACTACACCCCAATAAAAGATCTCTTTTGGCTAAACCAGGGTGAGGATAAGTGATATTCCGCCAAAGCCCTCAACAGTGAGTTATGGGGATATCTACTCTAACCATGTGAAGACTTATCCCAGTAGAATGAGAAGAAAGAACAATTTGTGCCAGTCACCATCAAGGCAGCTGAAGCAGATGCTGTGGAATGCTTAGAGCTTAGTCAGACATCAAAGATTCCAATATCATCTACTACATCCAAGGTCATCATCAGTTGTCCTGACTTTTTCCTTGACACTGGACTTGGATGACTCTGGAAGAAAGAGTGAGGATAATGACTTTATATAACTCCAATTCATCAAGACAACACCCTGTAATGTCAGCTGGTTTTCTTGGAAAATGGAAGACAAAACAATAATTATAAAGAGTCTAAGTCAATGAAGCACAATTTATAATCAAACCAAATAATTAACATCTTTCTCTACTTCCAAAATATAGGGAAACAATTAAAAAATGTCACTTTACAAAGTTTTTATGTTACTACTTCTCTTATTGCTTGCAACAAACCTTCCCCAAATCAAAAACAGCCTTGAAAAGGAGAAAGGAAACCAACCATTTCTTCTCAGAGAGAAAAACTGGTCCCTACAGACATCCTAGAAAAATGTGGGGTTTTGTCCATAAGGAATTAACTGGAAGCTAGTCCCTCATCTGTCAGGTGAATTATCAAACTAATTTAATTTTGTGTGCTTGTAGCATCATTGATAAGTTTGTTGGGAGGGGGGACTTCAGTCCTAGCTTTCTCCCTCTCCCATTAAATTTCCTTTCTTTTCTGAGTTCACTTGAGTGTACCAAGTGCTACAGAACATAGCTGGGAGGCAAATGAAGGTCACAGGTCTGGGTCTCTTTCTAGAATAAGAGCCAGACTCATGAATGCTATATGAATCCTAGGTCCAAAAGAGAAGAGAGGCTTTATTTATTATCCAACATCTCTAAAATATCCCTGCTGAGAACATGTTGCCTACCCCCAAGAAACTTTTAGGAGTCCAATTATAATTGTATTGTGTACATTAAAACCCTATATATTCTTCACTTACTATGAGGCCAGAGTTGCCCCTGCATTTTGTGCTACTGAGGCCAAGTAAAAATTTCAATCCATTTTTTACATTAATATTAGTTTGTCACTTCCTATGTAAGAATCCAATATTGTGCAATGGTATTCGATACTGCCAAATATGAAGTAGATGTTTAATATGTGTTAATGAATAAATGAATGAAACAATAAAAGTAGCTTCAGTTTCTCTCAGCCTCAGTTTCCTTGCTGTAAAACAGGGATAATAATACCAACTGCCTACCAGGGCTATTGTGAGCATCAAAAGAAATAACATATAAAGCACTCTGTAAATATTAAAGTGCTATATTAAGGATTAATAATAATTATTTTAATTGTACACAGATTAAATGGGTACTATAACTTTCGCTTTGTACTTAAATTCTTATTGACTCAAGGGAATTAAAATAAACATGATTGTACATTGTTAGAATAGAATGCCTCTGATATCCATATGTTTAAGACTTTGCTTACCATCTGTATGTATGCATTATAAGAAATATGAAGACTGCAGTAAATTACTGTGATTAATATTTGAAATTTTCTTGTGGTATCAAATCCAAGTGTTCTTACTATATTTTTAACTAATTTATTAACTTTGATATTTGTTAATTAAATTTCTGTGGTTGATAGTTAAGACTCTTCACAATGTGACTCCTTCCTCCTTTTCCAAATTCCTTACAAATCAATCCCCTCCCACACTCTATAATGCAGCTATGCTGACCTATTTAATGTTTTGTATACATGACACTCCATCTTCCATTTGTGTAGCCTTGGACCTCTCTGTCCCTTCTTACACTGGAGTGCACTTTGTCCTCACTTCTGCCTTTTACAATTACTGGCTTCCTTCAAAACTCAGCTAGTGTGTGTGTAAATATACTTGCAAACTTGGTATATTTGTATGTCTGTTTATACAAACTATGCATGTTTATATAAATATATATGTAAACGTATTGTATTACTTGTTATTTCCCCCCATCAATTAGCTACCTGAGGGCAAGAGGGCTGCTGGAGAGGCACAGAGGCTACAAACAGAAATGAGCAATGTTCTCTATTCTCAAACACAGCAGTTTCAAAAGGGAGAAATATGCAGAGGGGTGGACAAAATCAGAATATTGGGGAGAAGTAAGCATGCTATCTTGGAACTTTCAATATTCATAAAGGAAACAAAAGCTGAGCGTAGTCTGACATACTTTCCCCTTTATATCTTGAGAGAACAGATTTCAAAAGGTATCAAGAAAATACAGGTAAGATCCCCTGGGCTAAATGTCTCTAGGGGAAGTCAATCCAGGACATATGGGAAACTCTCAAGAATAAAATGCTGGAGGAATTAAGAGAAATGATTTTGATGAGCGAAAATCAGGGCAGTTGTCTATATAGACAATTAGAGATGTAGAGATGTGCAGGGAACTCTCTAATTCAGTTACATTTTTTAAAAGGCTTGTAGACAAGATGAAGCAAGGACAAATAAAAGAAAGTGAATACAAAAACATATCATGACATGTAATAAAAAAAGTCAAATAAAAATTTTAAAAGCATGTCATGGGCATGTGAGTATATTATTAACCCAGACTGAACTGATACTAGCAGGAAAATCTAAGGATCATGACTATTAAGGGGAAGCTCAGGAGTGGAGGCTTATGAGTTATAGTTTTAAGAATGCAGATTCATAGGGTTTCCTGTATCATGAAAGTAGAGGCAGCCAGCCTCTACTGACCCAACCTCCAATCAGCAATGCAATTTAAAGGAGTAACCCAAAACAAGTGCAATATGTAAAGATATGGGACAAAACTCCTTTAGATTTTGCCTTTTTCACACTTCAAAAGGCCATGTTAAGTGGCCCATTCTCAGTTTTTAAGTATGTAATACCTGCTCACTTCAACCCCCAGGAATCAACTGTTTAACCCCTTTCCAACTGTACCCTCACCCAGAGTTCTCCAGGGGGGTCCCCTGGAATTCTGGGTGAGGCTTGACCCTGTATCTTGCAGGAATTCCACCCTGCCACTTTCCATGTTGTAGTATTACTTAGAAAAAACTCATTTATATGTGAAATGTTTAGTTGAAAATCGCAAAAGACAATGGGCTTACCTTTGTCCACTCATTGAAGTCAACCTTCAAGATAGTTAGACTTTTAAAAAGTAAAGAAACATTCCTGGCTGGGCAACCTAGCTAAAGTATCAAGTCATGTGGTTAAGAAGAGTGTCTGGCACCCTAGCTTGGGGTCTCTGTTGCTCAGGAGACAACCAACTTCATAGCTAAGATTCGAAGGAAGTAGAGACTGGGATGCTTGTGCTGATCATAGACTAAGAGTCTGAACTTTCTCTTTAAAATAGCAAAGCAAGGTCTCTGGACCAAGATTTCAGTGGAGCCAGAAACCAGAGACCATATTGATAATAGTAGAGCAGTGAAACAGTACCCAGTGGAGACTCTCAAACCAAAGGTCACCACAAGCAGTGGCCCTGCAGGATCAATGATGTGAGTGATCAAAACCGTCCTCACATAGACCTTGACCAAATGCATTTCCTATGTGTTTGCTTCTTTACTCATGAATCCTATGTCCACTCTTCTCACTGTTACATATTTATGAGAGAGTATTTCTCACTTTATTGAGAAGATGTTAGTTCTTACAGTGAAATTTCAATAAATGCCTTTATTTTAAGGTAATTGCTTTTTCTGGCCAAATAGCTACAAGGTAGAAACATCAGTGATGTCTTGGGAGATATATGCTACTAAGCATAGATACACAGAATTCTTTAAACTTGGGGAAGCCAATCTATGAGGGATCTACCATACAAGTGTGAATTGTGATGACAATATATGAGTTCAGAAAGTGTTAGAAGGTACAAAGAGTTTAGCTACATTTTATTAAAGCTTTTTTAAGTGAGGTTAAAGAAATACTTTAGATTAGGGAGTTTTCATGTTCCTCTTATTGAGAAAGTAGTTCCCAAATATAACTTTCTGTAGTCCTGTAAGTACTGGTAGAAAAATAGTTACAGAGAATGCCTTCCAATAGATCAATGATTGTCCAGTCCTTAAAGTATGCTTGGTTTTTCTCCTTCTGGTGGGTTATAGAGAACATGAATAAATATTCCCTTCCTGGTTCTAATTCATCATGTAGGATTTATATATAGGTTTCTAGGTATTTTTCATAATGAAAAGACAGAATTCTAATCAACTGTAGATCAGGAAGCACCTGTGACTCAGGAGCTACCTATCGAGACAAAATGGAGTTCATATACACAATCCCCTGGAATCTTCTGGAGAAGAGCTGTCAAACTCCCATAGCCAGCAAAACTTCTACATGCTGCCTGGACCAGAAAAAATATGATTGGGAGATTCTTAAAATAAATATAAATAAAAATATAATGCAATACTTTTTAAAGGTCATTTGAGGACTTCAGGGATACCTTTCAATTTGAGTTTGAAACCACTCCTCTGGAAAACATATCAAAGAAGAAAAAAGAATCCCAAAGATGAAAAAAGCATGGAGGGGCTAAATGGGTCCTGGTAAAAGGGGTAACATATCAACAAGGTCATGCATTTCCTGAAATATGGATGAAATACCACATCAAAATGCTGTATTTAATATTTCTTACATGAGGCCATCTCTCTTCTGAAGAAAACTTAGCAACATAAATTATTGAAAACTGAAGAAGAGTGAAGTTAGGTCAAAACATATCAAAGGTAAATTCTCCTGGATCTCTGTTCCCTCCTAATATATTTCCTAACAAAATTCTGTGATCAAAGAAGAGCAAGATGTAGCTTCCTTTGTTCCTTCCATATGATTGATTTATAAAACACAATAGCCCCATTTTTTGTACTGGCATCAGGGATTATAACTTACACCCTCTAAATCATTTTGTATCAGTTTTCCTTGTATGTAGACATTATATTTTGAGTGGTATAATTTGATCTGTAGTAAATCCAAATTGGTATATCAACCATGACATTATCAGGTTTTTATGGAATACTCATAAAATATACATATTGTGTATATTTGTATTTTAAAATGGAGCATGGAATTCCCATTATGATATTTGAAGACCTTCACAATCTGTCTTCCACATGCTATTTCAGCCCTTGTCTCACATTACTCCCTTTCTCAGAAGTGTTCACTCTCCAAAACAGTCAAATAGATCTGCTAGTTGCTCCCCATATATAAAAATCTAGCTCCCACTTCCATTCCTTGGCACAAGTGCTTTCTCAGGTTTGAAATGAACTCCTTCCTCACAACCACTTCAGGTAATCCCTAGCTTCCTCAAAGAAAAGCTCAGGTGAAACCTCTTTTAATAATAATAATAAGTATAGCTAACATTTGCTATGTGCCAGAAATTATAAGAATTTACAATTATTATCTCGTTTGATTTTTACCACAACTCTAGGAGATAGGGGCTATTATTATTCCCATTTTACAGATGAAGCTAAGGCAAAAAGTCAAGTGACTAACCTCAGGTCAGAGAGCAACTTAAGTCATCTAAGGCAGTATTTGAATGCAGGTCTTCCTGACTCCAAGGACACCATTTTTATCCATTGTGCCACCTAGCTTCCTTTTTCATATGATGCCAGTCCTGTTACTTCTTCTTATTATCAGTCTTCCTCTCTTTAAATTACCTTTGTGTAATTTGTATATACTTTATATTGATTAAAATATACGTTCAAGTTTTTGTCTCCCCAATGGGGAGATGATAATCGATCTGTAATCTCCTTTAAGGAAAAAATGACTTGTATTTGGTATGGAACACCCAGCATTTCACATGATGCCCTACACAGGTCTTTAATAAATGCCTGGTGGAATCAAACTGAAGACTCTCATTTTATATTGGATTGTTTAATATTCACATTCCTTTGAGGATTTTTTATAGCAAGCACTTCCATTTAATTCTAAGCCAATTTTAAACTGTATGATATGTGTCAATGGCATATACATAAACAATTAGAGAAAGGATTTGAAGACAACTTATGGAACTGGGAACTCAGGTTTGGAATATCCCCGAGTGTAATTATAGCATAGAAATATGCATCATGTGAAGTTACAAATAGGAATCCATGGTAATTGTACAAGCAGTCACACATATTGACAATAACATTTGAGTTTATAGAGCATGTCAAAAACAAAGTCCCCTACATCCATCTTCTGGTAGGAATGGCATAATGGCTCATTTTTCACTAGGCAACAAACTAAAGAAATTATAGTAAAATCAAACCAAACAAACATATCCTGATATTCGGCAATGCTTTCACAAACATTATCTCATTCAAATCTTGTAATTCCTCTGGGAAGTATTCAGGACAAGTTTTAGAATTCTCATTTTAAAGATGTGTAACATTCAGTCATTTAAGTTGCATCTGATTGTGGCACAATTTGGATTTTCTTGGCAAAGATACTGGAGTGATTTTTCATTTCCTTCTCTACCTCATTTTACAGATGAGGAAATTGAGGCAAACAGGATTTAGTGATTTGCCCAAAGTAAGTTTCTGAGGTCAGATATGAACTCAAGAAGTTGAGTATTTTTGACTCTAGATCTGACACTCTTTCCACACCTTCACTAATATCCTATTCTAGTGCTTTATGGTAGTATGAAGGGGTCTTGAAGGCAATACCATGAAAGTAGACCACAAACTCTGGCATGTCTTACTAAAATGGAAATAGATTTATTGTCAGAGGAAAACCCTAGCTAACTAAATTCATACGTGATTATAACCAAGCAAAGACATTTTTAGTCTCAACTTCTGAAGAACAGCTACAAGATTAAAATCACATGGAGATGTTGTGATTTGAGGGGGAGGAAGTTAATCAATCAACAAGAAGCATTCATTAAGTACCTATGATCCAGGAAATATGTTAGGCACTGGGGATAAAAAATATAATAAATGAAATAACCCATTATTGAAATAATATAATTGACTATAATAGATATATGGAGAAATAGGTACTAGAACAGTGATGGGCAAACTATTCCCCATGGGCCAGATCCAGGCCATAGTTTGCCCATCACTTCCTTAAGCAATTCCCTAATCACTACATCTGGATGTGAGGGCATACTGATTAGGGAATTGCTTAAGGCAGTGATGGGCAAACTATGGTCTGGATCTGGCCCATGGGGAATAGTTTGCCCATCACTGTACTAGAATATAATAGAATAGAGGAAATAAATCTGGATTTATAGGTGTAGCAAACATGCTCTGTCTCACTCTCTTAGGATCAGACATTCAGGAATCTAGATTATCTTGAGGGGATTGTGGGGTTGTTTCTTTTCTCTACCATCAACTTGAGCCCTGCTATAAGAATAAGCCTGGTGGTCTTTAGATCTCCATGACAAGCTTCTCTTTAAGGGAAACTATATTTTCAATGTTAAAAGATTAGGCCTGGTGGTCTCAAGAGAGTCTTCCCTTTGCTGGTGGAGTTGTGAATTGATCCAACCATTCTGGAAGGCAATTTGGAATTATGCCCAAAGGGCTTTAAATAACTGCCTGCGCTTTGATCCAGTCAGACCACTGCTGTGTTTGTACCCCAAATAGATAAAAAGAAAAAAGACTTGTGCAAAAATATTTATAGCTGCTCTATTTGTGGTGGCAAAAAATTTGGAAAATGAGGGGATGCCCTGTGATTGGGGAATGGCTGAACAAATTGTGGTATCTGTTGGTAATGGAATACTATTGTGCTCAAAGGAATAATGAACTGGAGGAATTCCATGTGAACTAGGATGACCTCCAGGAATTGATGTAGAGTGAAAGGAGCAGAACCAGGAGAACATTGTACACAGAGACTGATATACTGTGGTACAATCAAATGTAAGGGACTTCTGTATTAGCAGCAATGCAATGACCTAGGACAATTCTGAGGGATTTATGGAAAAGAACATTACCCACATTTAGAGGAAGAACTACAGGAATGGAAACACACACACACACACACACACACACACACACATACACACACACACACACACACATACACACACACACACAAACAACTGCTTGAACACATGAGTTGATGCAGACATGATTTGGGAATTAAACTCTAAACGACCACCCTAGTACAACTATCAATAATATGGAAATAGGTCTTTATTGATAACACATGAAGAAACAGGTGGAAATGTGCATCGGCTACAAGGGGTTGGGGGGGAGAGAATAATAACATGAATCATGGAACCACGAAAATCTTTTTTTCTAAAAAAAAAAGAACCATGGGAGTAGAAACACAGAATAAAAACATTTGTTTGATCACGTGGTTCAATGGGGATATGATGGGGATATAGACTATAAACAATCACTCTATTACAAATATTGATAATATGGAAATATGTCTTGAGCAATGGTATGTGTAAAACCCAATGGAATTGCTCGTTGACTTTGGGAGGGGGGAGGGAGGAAAGAAGAGAGAGAACATGAATCATGTAACCATGGGAAAACATTATTAATTAATTAATTGATTGATTGATTTTTTGGGGGGGGATAAAGAGAGTCTTCCCTTAAGGGAGGCTGTAGCTCATAGAATCTATGCACAGAAAAATACTTGCAATCAGTTTTTAGATACACATATGCACTGACAATAATAATTTTTGAAATCAAAACAGCTGTGTGTCCCCAAATAATATCTCTTCAACATTTAGCATATTTCTTCCCTGTACCTGCATACTCCTAAAATCCTCTGGGTGCCCTCAACCTTTACAAGCTAAGAGGGCAGTGCCAGGTGGCACCAAAATCAGGGTCTATTTATTCCACTCTCAGAAGAGCACTTTGCATCATGTTTTTCGGTGAATGAAGCCATTTTTCTGTGTTCCCCAATGCAGCATCACCCAATCATGATATGTACTCTATGTTAATGTGAATGTCTGAGTTGTACATCAGGTCTCATCCCTTTCCCCTTCCTCCTCTTGCCTGTAACGCTTTGCATTGAAATGGCTTCTATTGTTTTATATTTTATCCTCAGCATCCAAATTCATTAAAGCATTGCTTTTCCCAACATCCCTGACTGGCCCACAGACCTTCCTTTAATGATAAATTATATTTCCTGACAAGGACTTAACCTGTTGGTAACCACACCTAGGCTAAGGGAATTTGGTTCTGTGAGTCCAATGACAGATGTCAAAGATTAAAAGGGGAATCCTATGTCCTCCAAGGACAAAGCAGAAGACTGTTACAAAACAAGCCCTCATAGTGTTTCCCTCATTTTTAGGGGGCCAGAGACTACCATTCCACTTTAATTTAATTACTTTTAAGTAGCTTTTACAAAATATTTACTTCGAAAACCTAGCAAGAAAAAATTTGAAAATTTTTCTCACAATAATTCATGGGCATATTCTTCCCAAACGCACCTTTATTCCTTTGGAGATAAAGGAGTTAGTCCCATTATTTAGCTCACTTTCTACTGTTAAATAAAATAACATACTGGGAACATAGTTTTCTGAACCAAAACTGACCTTGGTTGTTAAATTAATTAATCATAGAATCAGTTGGGGTCAAAGATGGATGCAGTGATAGTCTAAGACCCTGTTCCTATATGCTGATTTGTTTATATGCCATATACCAAAGAGTAGGTTTACACAAACTTCCCCCAAAAAAAGAGGGTGGTCACTGGGGGTTTCTTTGGAAAGGGAAAACCAGTTTCCTGTTTTAGAAGGTTTCTCTTCTTATGAAGGGAGGAATCATGTAGTCCTTCTATCCCAAAATATTAATAGTAAGGTTTTCCCATATTTTCTGTGTCATTTGGAATTGTTGTAAGCCCTGGAAGACTACAACTCCCAGGGCTCTGTGCTACAACTTCCCCTGACACTTCCCACTTCCTTTGTGGAAGGTCAGAGAAAGTATAAAAGAGAAAGTTTGGCGCCTTCTCCTCTCCCCCTCTCTCCCCTTCTACCCTGAGCTCTCTCTGCTCTCTCCATCCTGTAGGCAGGCTGATGCTATCTATCCTGATCTCTCCGTGCCTTTTTTTCCCTTTCTATCTACCTCCTAGTTTTTCTCTTTCTAATTTAAATAAAACCTAGCTATTCTAAATGCTAAAGTTGCTCTCAGATCTTTTATTTGAGCCCCAAAGGGCTCTGGTCACTACCTTCCTTTCCTTTCCTTTACCTTCCTCTCTCCTTTCTCCCATTCCTCCAATCCTCCTACCTTCATCCTTTCACCCCCTCACATTTCACAGCCAAAAGAGATACCACTGTTTTAAGAAGTCTGAATGTATCCCAAGATCCTAAAGACAAATGGCAACTTTCCTTGGCAAAGATATTTTACAAATGCATTTCAAAGGATTTTTTTCTTAATATAGTTATTGATTATTGGTTCTCATATACAATTATTTACTCAATTAATAATTGGACTCATTCCTTATAATTAAAATACTAGTTATCTTTTTTTTTTGTTAAACCCTTACCTTCCATCTTAGAATCAATACTATATATTGGTTCTAAGGCAGAAGAATAGTAAGAGCTAGGCAATGGGGGTTAAATGACTTGCCCAGGGCCACACAGTTAGGAAATATCTGAGGCCAGATTGAACCTGGAACCTCTTGTCTCTCTGCCTGGCTCTCAATCCACTGAGCCACCTGAGTGCCTCAAAAATAGTGGTTATCTAATAGGATTACATGCAAAGAATATGTAGCTATACAGAGGCATAAAAACAAAGACTATAAACTGAAGTTGTTTACTTAGATTATCTTTTATACTACATACCTTTAGTTCTACTAAGTTCACATTCAAAGAGTTCTTCCTCTGGACTGGAGTCCCAAAGATCACTCCAACTCCTCTGAGTATCAATGCTATGCTGACTGCAACCCTTAGCCTGAATTTCAGTCCCCGATTCCTATATCTCACAATCCTGACCTATATTACAGAACAAGGAGTACCTTAGGTACAAAAGCTAGAATATTAAAAATCCATATTTCTCTCCAAGATGAAGGAATCCCTGAGAAATTTCCCTTACACAGTTGTCATTCATAGTCACTTTACTCACTAAGATGTGGATGCAACAACAGAGAATTAAGAAAAAAGTCATGGAAATTGAAAATTTTTTTCTTTAATGCCTCCAAAAGCAATTATAGAACCTGATCTTCATCACATAGTTAGCCAACCTAAGCTAGCTATAGAAGATCCATGCATGCTCCAGTTTCTACAAGGCATCTCCCTTGACAATCTGCCAAGAAACAGCTCCCTGGCATCCTCCACATGGAGAAATACTATCTCAGGTAGCCTAAGTACATACCAAACCCTCATTACATAAGCATTTAGAGAATAAATAGAAATAAATACTAAGTATTTTAAGAGGAAAGACACTAGCAGTACAGAGAATCAAGAAAGACCTCCCTTATGAGGCAGTACTTGAGTTGCATCTTGAATGAAGAGTGAAATTCCATGAAATAAGAGAGAAAGAGAGAGGTGGGGGGAGGGAGAGAGAAAATAATTGTACAATAGACATTTTAATGCTGAAAGACTGAAGCTCAAGTGAAATACAAGGGCTGGATTTAGAAAATGATCATTAAACCCAAGTGAGGTAGTGTATATAGAGAGAAATTACTTCATCTCTCAACCCCAAGCATTTTCACTGACTTTCTCCTATGCCTGGAATACTTTCCCTCCTTATCTCCATCTCCTGGTTTCCCAGGCTTCCTTAAAGTCTCAGTTAAAGTTTCTCCTTCTACAAGACACTTTCTCTGGTTCTTCTTCATTTTAGTGCCTGCCTTTTGAGACTACAACCAATTTATCCTATCTGTATCTAGTTTGTAAATTGTTTAAAGTGGTTTTGTGCTTGTCTCTGCCTTCTTAGAGCTGCTGTATTTCTAGGCACATGGAGGGCATTTAATAAGTGTTATGTGAAGAGAAGAGGACCAAGGACAGAGCTTTTTTTTTTTTTTTTAATTTTTTTAAACCCTTAACTTTTGTGTATTGGCTTATAGGTGGAAGAGTGGTAAGGGTGGGCAATGGGGGTCAAGTGACTTCCCACACAGCTGGTAAGTGTCTGAGGCTGGATTTGAACCTAGGACCTCCCGTCTCTAGGCCTGACTCTCGATCCACTGAGCTACCCAGCTGCCCAAGGACAGAATACCCATAGTTCAGGGGCATGATTCAGATTGGTGACCCAGTAAAGGAGACTGAAAAGGATCAACTAGACAAGAGATTGTGACTTCCCCACACTCATATGAAAAGAAAGTGATGAAAAGGGGATGTGAACTCAGTTAAATACGCTTTGCTTTCCTCTTTAACCTCTGCTATATGTAACACTCAAAGAATGAGTCATCCTGCAAAGATAAGGCTCCTCTTCCCTCCCTTATTTCCAAGATTTTATTGAACAGAGTTACAAGGTTGTTTTAGAAAATTATGGTTCTCAGGAGAACAGTGTATATAGTAACAGAAATACCATACAATGATCAACTGTGTAGGACTAAACTATTATATCAGCAAAACAAGGTTCCAAGATAACCCGAAGTGACTCATGATAAAAATAAAAAAAAAAAAACCTATCCACAGTCAAAGAAGGAACTGTTAGAATCTGAGCACAGATCAAAGCACATTGTCCTTCACATCCTTCATGAAACTTTTTATCGAATATGAGTCATTACAGGGAATATGTAAATATATACTGTATAAAAGCACTAACACATCCTATACCAGACTATTTCCTACTTCAGGGAGGAAAGAGGGGAGGGAGAGAAGAAAAGAATCTGAATTGCAAAATTTCAGAAAACAATTGTCAAAAACTGTTTCGACATGCAATTTTTCAAATTCAATAAAAAAGAAATGATGATTCTAATTGCTTTCAATACCTTGCCATGAAATATTGTATTGTTATAGGCAATATGGTGCTTCTGGATTGGGCCTGATAGAGAAATGGCCCAAGATCTTCAGATGGTTCAAGAACCAAGGCTGAGTAGGGATGAGAAGCCTAAGTGAACACCAAGGTTGTGACAGTGAGTACTAGTTCCCCAACTGTTTGCAGCTCAGCCAAACACCAGTTCCCACCTACAGTGCATAGAATTAAGTGATTCAATGAGATGCTGTGAATAGAATCACACAGCTTCTCTGGCTGCTTGTTCTGGGGTTGAGTTGACAGATAGATGTTAGGATTGATTGGATAAATATTGATGATAAATGGATAGATGTTGGTGATGAATGGATAACGGGCGGTTGACTGTTACTTAGCTAAAGTATTCCCTTCCCTAAGATGCCAGAATATTAAACTGATCTTCAGGATAAAATCAGCCTTCACCGAAATGAGTTTTGATAATTTAATTATAATAACTCAGGGGAAGGAGCAAGGTTGAGTAATGAGGTGTTGGGAATCTATGCTAGACTATGGAAGATAGAAATGGATGATCATTCGATAATCAGGTTGTGATAGTTGGCTAGAGAAATGCTTCTCCCTCTCTGGCCCTGGTCAGGCTGGGCACCTTGGCCCTCACCAATGGCCTGAGGGTTGATGATGTTCTTCTTGTTAATCAGATAATTGGTATCTATCTCACAGCTCCATTCAGTAGTTGGTAGTGTGATAATCAATTAAGGAGGATACAAGTAACTAGAGCAGGTTGCTTGGCCTACCCACCCAGCCACCCAGGGTCCCTGTCTCACAACTGAGAGACTGTTTGCCTCAGCTCATAATTTTTTATAGTGTTGGCAGCAACTGTTCCTTGCCCCTTGGCTCATGGCATCTGGGTAAGGTTCCAAGTTCCAAACTGTTGGTTGTCACTCAACTTGCTCCCCATTTTCTTACCAGAAAAAAAAATATATATATATGTTATGTTTGTAATAACAGGGATGTTGGGAAGCTGATGGTTTGGCCAGGGCCAGAAATCAGCAAAACACTCTCCTCCCACACAGACAGGATTGAGTGAAAAGGAGTGGGTTAGGTACTCCTTGCTCTCAAACCCCTCCCCACAAGCAGTTGATTTCAGTTGAAGATGGGGACAGGGCTGAGTGTCTTCTAGCAAGATTCGGCAAAGGCTAATCTTTAATGATGTTCCCTTTCTCTAACTTTTATTCCCCACAGGTCTGATTGAGGACTGAATTGTAGGTAGATATCTTAATATTAAGGACTAAGATGGATCTGACTTCTTAGGCTGGCAACTGACAGGAATCAAGCTTAATGGCAGCAGTGAGTATCCTCAAGTAATTCCCAGGCACAGATAAAGCTTATATTGATAAAAGCAGGAAGGGGAAGGCAAGAGAGAGTAATTAGGATTTGGATAAGAACTGGGAAGACCTGAACTGTCTGGTTGAAGCTGCCCCCCTCAGGAGGGAGACCTTTAGCTAACTTGCTCTCTAGCTAATAGTAATTACTTCTAATGTCTATATAACTAAATAATTATTATATTGATGCTGGAAAGATCTAATCCTACTAGACAGGCAAACTCCTGAGTAGAAACCACAATGGCTTTTGCCACTATGGCCCCCAAGCGAACCCCCAAAGCAGGAACAGCAAGCAGAAAGATCTGCTCACCTCAACACACAGAAAACAACTGTTTAATTCCCTCTCAACTGTCCCCTCACCCAAAGTTCTCCAGGGGGGTCCCCTGGAATTCTGGGTGAGGCTTGACCCTGTATTTTGCAGAAATTCCATCCTGCCATCTTCTACATTACAATATAACACATGTATACACACATATTCTCACCCTCAGTGATGAAGACATACATGCACACCACAGCTAGTAAAAGGAGTAGGTCCAGTCTATGTCCACTCTTAAAATCCTTATTCATAGACTCAGACATGAGCTCTAGACTTACAGTCAACAAGCTCACAGGGCTTAAAACAAGGGCTGATTTCCTTCTCAGCAATTTTTACAGAATCATGAAGAAATGAATTCCACTTAAATGCAAAAGTCACCTGTCTTTACCACATTCAAGCCCTCCCACACTATAGTCACAACAGGCTCTAAGTTCATGTATTTCCTATTATACTGCATTTGTGTATGCTCTTATCCTCAGAGCACTCCTCAACAGTTCCCTTAATTGTATAAGATAGAATAGGAAAGATTTTATGATTCACAGATTATTTTTCTCCCAAAGGATCTCGGTCCAATTTCATCTCTGCTCCTCTTTTAAAAATGCTCCGCTCTCTAGTCACTGAGATCAATAAAGTTTTAATGGGCATATTCCACTATTTGTCCTCAAATCCTTTTAGGGACATTGGTAATGAGTATGTCTAGAACTTTCTTACAGAGATACTCTCACAATCTCAAAGACCCATCTCGTTTTAAATTCGAATTGCTCTGATCAATTCCTAGAATTCTAAACCAGTTACACTTCCAATGGCATATTTGACTTCAAGGCAAATAGATTGTTTTGTGCTCAGGAAGTTTCAAGCTCTTTTGGAGTCCTTGTCTTAGCAATTGATTTACAACAGTTAAGCTTCCATATCTGTTCTTTTATCCATTTCCCATCAGTAAATTTTATACAACTCAAAATGAATTTGCTTTGATTTCATACAATACTTTCCCATAATTTTATTCTACTTTGATGTTTATTTTGAACTTTGCTCCAGCAAATGAATGAAATTCTACCTAAAGAGCTGATCTGGACATATTTCTCACACCAATATTTTCCTCCATTACCAGTCAATTCTGTCAATAAGAAATGTTTATCATGTCTAGCACCTCCCAACTATTTTTAAAAGAAAATATTCATGACAATCTGCTAAGAAACAGTTCCCTAGCACCCTAGAAAGTGTTTATGATTTATAGGTATGGCTTCTGTATAATTAATATAGGTCTTCAGTTTTTTTCTTTTAATCTAAATCCATACTTTTTAGAAATTTTTAAATGTCCTCCCCTGTTCCTATCACTTTGTTAAAGTCATCAAGCATTAAAATATATGTTGATTTAACTAGAGAGTCTAATCAAGCTCTGAAGTAGTAGTAAGAACACTGACTGGATTCAAAGGGCTTGAATAAAATTCTTACCTCTGTGATTGCTTTGTGACCAGGGACAAGTGATTTAACCACATCATGTCTCAGTTTCCTCATATATAAAATAATGACATTGAAATAGATGGTCCTTTAGTTTCTCTCTAGATCTATATTCCTATGATCCCTATTTTCTACAACTCATGCTGTTAGCAAAGTTGTAAATTTAGGAATCAACATGATACAGTACATAGAATAAAGGCTAAGAGGTCCTAGGTTCAAATCTTGATCCGACTCTTTATACCTCAGACAAATCACTTACTCTCTACACCCACCAAACCCTGGGGTCCCAGATTTGTGAACCATAAATATGAGGAGCTTACCAGATCTATGAAACTCTGTTCTTGTCAGTCAGTTGATAAATATTTATTATGTGTCAATTAAGTGTCAGACACTATTCTAAGCTCTAGGGATACAAAGAAACAGAAGACGGTCCTTGCCCTTGAGGAGCTCAACTCTAATGGGAAATTAAAGAAACAAACATATATATACAAACAAGATATAAAAAATATAAGCAGGAAATAATTTACAGGAAAAAAGGCACTAGAATTAACAGGATTTGGGAAAGGTTTCCTGTAGAAAATGACATTTCAGTTCTTCACCAAAGTAATCATATACAACTAGTCTTTTACTGAAAAAAAAATTCTGAAAAAAAAAGTAAGAATCAGAGAATAAGACAACTAGTGAGGCTTTTGTTCAAGAAGATTCCTTTCATGATCAGTTGCCAACTGAAATAAAGATCCATTTTATACCCTGTTTTTCTAAAACCTCAGAGAAGAAAAGGGGACATACCATATTTTGTGTAAAAACTTAGAGATGAGACAACTTGGAGGATATGTGGTAGCTCTTATTAAGGTCCTAAAAAGTTGTTAAAATCAAAAAGAAATTAGGGAGGGCAGCTAGGTGACTCAGTAGATAGAGAGCCAGACCTGGAAACAGACAACCCTTGGTTTGAATTTGGCCTCAGTCACTTCCTAGCTATGTGGCAAGTCACTTAACCACTATTGCCTAGCCCTTACTCTTCTGTATGATCCTGGGCAGGTCACTTAATCTCAATTGCCTAGCCCTTTACTGATCCTGTGCTTTAGGGCTTACTACCGAGTTGAAGACAGAAACTAAGGGTTATTTAAAAAAAAAAAAAAGAAGGATAAGACTTGTTCTGTTTGATCACAAAAGGCAGAACTAGGAGCAATGATTAGCAGTTTTAAAGAATTCAATTTAGATTTTATTGAGGGAAAATTCCTAATAATTAAACATATCCATAGAGAGAATAGTATGACTTGGAAAGTCGTGCTATCCCCTTTCTTGAAAAATGGAAATTTTCTAAGACTGACTTGCCAATTGTTACCAGTGTTGCGGAGGGATTATTTTTCTGATATGAATTGAACTACATGGCCACTCTGGCCCATTCCAACTCTGATTCTGTGTTTCTATATGTATCATACTAATCATAAATCAGATATAAGCCACCATTAGCACTTTCCTTTTTTGAGAATCACATAGGAGCAATTATATAATTATCACTCTTCTGACATTTTCTAGAGAGCATAAACAATTCATTGTCTTTCTTTCTTGGTATTTGGGGTGATATGGGTCAGTTCCTTGCCCTGCTTTTCTTCCACCAATGATCAAACTATAGGGGCAAATGACATGATGATGTATAAAGAATAGAAGTATATAAAATAGAACCATTATTCAGACACATAAATATGAACTGACACAGCCAGTTCACAGTTCCACCAACAGTGTATTAATGTCCCAATTTTCCCAATCAGATTTATTTATTATAATCAATTGCAAATTAGAAAAAAATAATAGAATAGGGATGGTTTCATAAGCAATTAAAACAACTCCAAGTAGACCTACCTAAGCGAAATTTTTAATAGAATAAATGACAAAGGAAGGAAAGAATAGATATCAATGCATACCAACATCATTTCCTCAGGAAGTTTAAATGACAAATCAGTTGTCAGAATGAAGAAACCAAAATATCCTTTGACAACTATCTGCAAATATATGATATGAGGAAATCAAAATATTAGGCAAATATATTTAGTTATCTGATTTGGAAGGGATGGGGCAGTTTAAAGAAGCTTAAGTCTTTTTGCCTCTTCTTTCTGAGTCACCATTTTTGAATAAAAAATTAAACAATTAAGTGGTAGCATTGGAATAGGTATTCAAAACAACTGCTGAGTAGGCAGAGAACAATTTTAAGAGCTCCTCATTACAAAAAGAGTAAAACACTGCTGGTCTCAGTGGACTTAATTAGGTGAATGGAGGCTCTAATGTTGGTAGCAATATTATCAATCTGCATCAGTTCTTAGGGGAGAGCTGACCTCCTACAAAAGGTATTGCTTGACTTCTTCTATCAGAATTAGTATTCAACCTGTATGGGTATTGATGTCCTGACATTTATAGTAGCTGAGTGTGACTTCAGGGATAGTAGTAGGAGATTCAGGAGCTTAAAGAAGAGCCTTTTCACTATTGATGGCCAATTATGATCTGATGACTAGGAGGCACAATTTTCTGATAATCCGTAGTTGGAGAATGATGATCATCCTCACCCAATAAACTGTTCAAGGGCAAAACTTGTATTTGTTTTAATGATTGTACTTTCCAAACAGGATTTGGGGATTCTAGATAAGAAAAAAATTGACTCCTTAAGGCAAGAGTTTTTAATAAGAGATGCCATAAATTTATTACTTATTATCATTATTAGTTTAATGACTATATTTTAATACAATAGATTTCCTTTAAAATACTAAGTATTTTACCTTAATCATTTAAAAACTATTCTGAAAATGGGTTCAAAAGCTTCACTTGATTGCCAAAGGAGCTCATGACACAAAAAAGGAAAAGAACTTCTTTAAAAGGATCATAGACTATATACAACTAATCAGTGATTAAAAGTAAAAGGTAAAATGTGAAAACCATAGATTTAGAAGGGACAGATCATGCAAGATTCAGGTCTGTCAAGTCACATAAAGTGTATATTCCAGTTGACAAGCCAGGATTAGCATTCAGAAATCCACACCTGAGTTGGGGGGGGAGGGGTTTGAGGGTGGGGACAGCAACAAGCAGAAGCATGATATAGAAAAAAGGAAGGAAGGAAGGAAGTGTCTGAGGCCAGATTTGAACCTAGGATCTTTCATCCTTAAGCCTGGCTTTCAAACCACTGAGCCACCCAGCTGCCCCCATAATGACTATTAATAATATATGTAATATGTTAATATTATATATATTAATTTAGTTAGACATAGGTCGATCTTTAGTTAGCTTTCTTTTTTTTTTTAATCCTTACCTTCTGTCTTGGAGTCAATACTGTGTATTGGCTCCAAGGCAGAAGAGTGGTAAGGGCTAGGCAATAGGGGTTAAGTGACTTGCCCAGGGTCACACAGCTAGGAAGTGCCTGAACAGATTTGAACCTAGGACCTCCCATCTCTAGGCCTGGCTCTCAATCCACTGAGCTACCCAGCTGCTCCCAGTTAGCTTTCTTGAATGGAATAATAAAGAACTTAGACTCTAAAGAGTTTGAATTCCACCTCTGATACTTAGCAGTTGTGTGACTCAGGACACACAAGGTAACTTCTGTAAGGTTGAAATCTCATTTATAAAGCAGGAACAAAAATATTCTACTATCTAACTCGTGGGATTATTGTGAAGAAAATGTTTTATAAACTTAAAGCACTAATTTATTGTTGCAGTTGTTTTTGTTATTTCTTATGGCCATTCTCCCTCAGCAGTCACCTCAAAAATCTATTGCTTTTATCAGAAAAGGAAGCCTCAAGACTCCAATCTACTATGACTATGGAGAGAACAGCCCTCGGGATATACTTTCATGACAATGGATTAAGAGCATCAAATTTGTGCAGGCAACCCAGCACATTAGAAATAAATTTATTAAACATAATCCTTTTCTAAATTGAATGATCAAATTGAACTGCCATTATGTTAAGCTAACTGGTAAATGAGAAGCAAAAATGTTGAATGCTGTGTTCATCTGAATGCTTGGATTAGTTATTACAATTCAAGGGCATGTTATGCTCGATTTATTTCTGTGGGTTCAGAAAGGCAGTTAGTTGTGTACAGCGATACACATTTGACATGGATAGCTAGCATTTATATAACATTTTAAGTCTGACAAAATAATTATCATATATCAACATATATGAACCTCAAAAAAATCCTGTGAGGGAGGTTCTACTTTTATCCTCATTTTATCTTCATTCACACAGAGGGGGAAACTGAGGCAGGCAGCATTTAAATGACTTGCTCAGGATAACTTCACTGTCAGGTATCTGAGACAGGATTTTAACTCAGGTTTTCCTGTCTTCAACTCAACAGTCTTTCCATTACTTATCAAAATGCTTAGGAATGATATGCTACCCAAACTTCTGAATAGGGATAATGCTCAAAATTTTACCTTAGACACTCAAAATGAAATTATCTACCTCACCACCTAACTTTCCCTAAAGATAAGAATTAGAATCTAAACTTTGTAACCCTGTCGTTTCAGGAAAATCTTAGCATTCCTGACTAAGGAAAAGATCTTAGAGGACATCTAGTCTAGATTCTTGATTTTTAGAGATGAGGAAGCTACAGTATTGCGAGATAAAGCAGTTATTAAGGTTATTAAGTTATAAGATTCTCTGACTCCAAATCCATTTCCTTTCCCACTTTTGTTACATTCACTTGTTTCTTCATGTGAAATGAGCTATTATACTAACTACCTTAAACTACTGTCAAGATTGAATACGAATAATCGTGATACTGTAGAGCAGCTAGGTGATGCAGTGGATAGAGCTTAAGACCTAAAGTAAGAAAGCACATGTATTCAGTTGTTTACTAGCTGTGTAACCCTGGGCAAGTCATTTAACTCTATTTGCCTCATTTTCCTCATCTGTAAAATGAGCTAGAGATAACACTGCAGTATCTTTGCCAAGAAACTCCCAAATGGGATCAGGAAGAATTAAATAGAAGTGAAATGACTGAACAGCACTATATTGTTACATTACTCCAGAAACCTTATAGTATAGTCACAAAAATCAAAAGAAATAATATATGTAAAGCACTTTGTAAACTATAATGCATTACGTGAATGTCAGCTATGATTTCATTGATGAATCTTCCTTTATTTCCATTAGAACGTAAGCCCCTTGAGGGTAAGGATCATTTTATACTTTTCCTTTGGATCCTCAGTGTTTAATAAACCCTAGCATATAAGAAGCACTTAAGTGCTTATATATATATATATATATATATATATATATATGTACACCTATGGGTTTCTCATAGATTAAATTATAATTTTATATTCTTTTAAAAATATACATTTACTTTGTATATGTGCATTGTGTGTTTTAAAGATTGTATCCTGGGGACTTCACTTCCCAGCATTCTTTACTCTTCTGGGGTTCCCTTGTCTTGCATCCCAGTGTTACACCCTGGCATGAGTTCGTTTATAAATTTCCTAAAACGCATACTGTGTGGACTTTTGGGGGACTTTAGCTTTGGCTTAAGCGTGGTAGGCTGCTGGGTCTTGACATCTTTGCTCTCCTCCCTCAGCTGAAGAAACCCCTTTCTCTCTCACTTTGTTATTAAATTTTATAAAAATATAATACTAGTATTGTATATTCATTTTTAGTCTTGAAATATATCTGTCTGTATAGATATAGATAACTGCACATTTTTAGAATGTGCACATTTATAATTGCACATATGTATATACATACATGCATATATGTATAAGTGAATACATGTCCTTTTATCTTCAATATATAACATATGCATGCAAATAACATATGTATGCAAGAATATATTCACCTGTATATGTATATGCTGTACTAGCAAATAAATCAGTTAAAATTCCCAATTTATTATTATTTAAATGACAAAATGTCAGCTAAATTTTACTGTACTATCAGCTAGCAATTAGTTTAGTGTTTTTTTTTTCTATTCTCTGATGCTTTAAATAAAACCTATCCCTGAGGGCAAATATATGCTGTTAGATTAAAGAAACATAGTCAGCAATAATATCACTAGCAACAATGATTTAAAAAATAAAAATTAAAAGCACCAGGCATGAAGCCATTAGTTCAGTCATTAGTGTTAATGGAGAACTTGCAACCTGCTTTCAATGAATGATTAAAGCAAAGACTAAAAAGTCAGAAGGAGCTAATCAGCTCATTTTCCCCAGGAGTCAAAATAACAAGATGCAATTTTCTTCCTTGTCAAGGTGTCCAGGGAACAGAATAAATATATATCAAGCACCACCTGAAAGAGTAAACACAAATGACTCTAAGCTTTTCTCAGTAATGTTTTATTTTGATTGAACTTCCTCTCCATAGAAAACATTCTTTTTATTTTAATGGTTTGCATATGTGTGTGTATAGGTACAGAATAGGAGAAAGGTATAGAGAAATGGCTTTGTACTTAAAATCAGGAGAGCTGAATTCAAATCCAAACTGCAACACTTACTATGCATATGACCATGAACCTTTAGTCTGCAAAAAAAAAAATGATGAAAGTATTTGGACAAACAACTTCACAGAGGTGTTGTGAGGAAATCATTTTGCAAACCTTAAAGTTTTATATAAGTGTAAACTATAATTACTGTATAGAACTCTTTTTTTTATGCAATAACAGCAACAATGTACAATGATCAACTGTGAATGATGCAACCATGATGAGCAATTCAAGGATTCAGGATGACTCCAAGGGACTCATGATGAAAAAGGTTATCCACTGCCATAGAAGGAATCGCTGGAGTCTGAATATAGATTGAAGCCTACCATTCTCTTTATTTCCTTCATGAATTATTCTCTAGTGTGAGTGATATGTATCTTCTTTCACAACATGATGAACATGGAAATATGTATTGCATGATAGCAAATGTATAATCCATATCATATTTCCTGCCATCTTAGGGAGAAGAGAGGGATGGGAAGGATGAATGGAAAGAATATGGATCACAGAATGTCAGAAAATGATTATTAAAATTGTATCTATGTGTAATCTGGAAAAATATCAAACATGAAAAATAAGTATTTATTTGTGTTGTGTATCACAAAGACTCACATTACTCAGAAGATGAATGTGTTCTGGGAAGATTTATTTATGTATTTTTTAAAGAGGACTCATTATTTTAACACAGCACTGTGGAAAACCTTTTATAAGTGAAGAATCTCTATATAAAAAGGATAAACTTCCTCAAAGTTGTCTGTTTTAGAACTAGATTTTTTATATATCACATTTCATAGATAATATTATCGTAGAAAGGATTCCTATTCAGGGTTGAGTTGGACCATATGGCCTAGGCAATCACTTCTCTGAGATTCTGTGACTCTCTAAAAGAGGATCATGTATAAAACCATTCTCAGCATGGCCAAGGTAAAGGAGATATGTGTGTACTTCCTGGGTATCTCTAGAGACATCTGAGGTGCAGCAGGAACTATGGGACGTCCCAGTCCCTGTCCCCCACAAGCATATGGATAAATGGGATTTCACTTTAGATTTTATTATTGTTATTAATTTAAGTATCATTAATAAAAATGTCAATATTCAAAATGTAAGAATGTTTGCTCAAGAAAGTATGAATTTCTGTTACATATAGTAAAGAGTGAGTAAGAACTCTTTGACATCATCGTGTATTCCAGTGTTGCCAAAAACCATGTGTGCTTTGTTTTGTTTTGTTTTGTTTGGGGGAATAGGGGACTGAGGAAGAAGAGTAGAAGTCAATGTGTTATAATCAATAGAATGCTGCCACCAATCCAGAAAGACCTGAGTTCAAGTCTCATACCTACATAAACTGTGTTGTTTTTATTCATTTGGGGTTTTCTTGGTAAAGATACTGGAATAGATTTTCCATTTCCTTCTCCAATGTTCATTTTTCAGATGAGAAACTGCAATAAGCAAGGTTATTAAGAGGTTTGTCCAGTATCTGAGGCAAGATTTGAACTCAGTCACATAAGTCATCCTGATTTCAGATACAGAACTCTATCCACTGTACCACCTAGCTATTCTGTGTATTGGTTCCAAGGTAGAAGAGTGGTAAGGGCTAGGGAATGGGGGAGAAGTGACTTGCCCAGGGTCACACAGCTGGGAAGTGTCTGAGGCCAGATTTGAACCCAGGACCTTAATCCAGCTACTTAATCCTTATGAAATCATTTAACTTTCCAGTGCAAGAAGCAATTCTCTAAGACTATGTTTTGAAGAGAAGGTGAAAACTTGCAAGTAAAGAGCTTTTCTTTACTGTGGAGACCAAGGAGTTCCTTGTACCAATGAAGTAAGTCTAGTGCCTATCTATGCGTGTATGCATATGTGTACTTATATAGATGCATTTATGTATATATACACGTATAATATGTATAATTAATTTAACTGAGTGCTAAAAGAAATTATATTGGTATATCTTTCTGCACTTTTGAAACAAATCCTTTACTGACCATAATAAAATTTACTGACCATAAAGGATTATATAATAAAAATTATAATCAACAAGAATTTGAACGAAGGATTCAGACTTCAATGGAAACTAAGTAATATAATCCTATAGAATGCATTGGTCAAAAAATAAACCATAGAAATAATGGATAAATTTAACAAATAAAGCAATAACTGAAACAATACACTAAAATGGTCATTCAGTCAATAACAGTAATTGAGTACTGTGTGTCAGACACTGTGGTAAGGGCTACAGGCAAAACAGTCTATGGAGGAATGTGTGAATATCAAAATATATTCATCAACAAAAAAGAAACAAGAGATCAATGAATTAATCATGTATTGAAACACTAGAAATGTGACAAATCAAAAATCCCCAAGTAAATACAAATGTCAAAGAAGAGATTTAAAAGGCAAATATAAAAAAATATTTTGACATGCACTTCTTTGGAAGATTAATAAGATAGAAACTTTAAGTGAATTTGATTTTTAAAAAAAGGAAAAGGAAAATTTCCAAAATGAAAAATGAAAAAAAAGAATTTAATAGCAGACAAAAAGGAAGTAAAGCAAATTGTAAGAAACTACAGATGCAGACTTGACGTATGATTTCATTGATTAAGAGAAATTCGGGTGAAAAATAGGCACCTATTCCTTTTTTTGGTTTTAAGGCAGAAGAGCTGTAAGGGCTAGGCAATGGGAGTTAAGTGGCCCAGGGCCACAAAGCTAGAAGTGTCTGAGAACAGATTTGAACCCAGAACTTTCTATCTCTAGGCCTGGTTATCAATCCATTGAGCCACCTGGCTGCCCCAGAACATATTCTTCAATTTGTAATCTCAGAAAGTCCTCTTGGAACACAGAGGTTAAGTGACTTACTTGTGGTCGCATAAATATTTGTGTCAAAAGTAGGACTTCATTTTAGAGCTTCCTGACTACAAAGTCGTCTCTATATTATTGCATGTTGCCTTTCACATAGTAACTTCTTAATATATGATGTTTTTCTTATAGTTAACCAGAATTGAATTGAATTACTAACACCTGGAAGTTGTTTACAACTGCTACCCTATCTGGAAGCCAACCACCTGCCAAGATCATCACTTACCTGCCATATTGGTCTTTTGCTCCAGCTGCCTCTACCTCTTCTATCACCTAAGTACCGAACATAAGCAGATTGCACTTCTTCCCCTCTAGTGGATGTCTCTAATCTCTGTACTTGATTTTATCCTATTTCATTCATCCTTTGGCAGTTAGGTGGTGCAGTGGATAAAGTGTCAGATCTAGACTTCAAATCCAGCTTCAGCCACTTAGCTGTGTGACCCTGGACAAGTCATTTAGCCCTATTTGCCTCACTTTCTTTATCCGTAAAATGAGCTAGAGTAGAGAAGGAAATGGCAAACCGCTCCAGTATCTTTACCAAGAAAATCCCACACAAAGGATAACAAAGAATCATATGCAACTGATTGAACAACAACAACTTGGCCTTTATAATGACCCCTAGGGTCTTTTCTTACCAATGACAAAATGTTAGAAATGGATGAGGAAAAGATTGCTCCTGCATGTGAAAGTAGAATTTACAAAGTTATGTGATTCAATGAAATTCCTAGGAATCCAAGGCACCCACATCTCAACATCTAAAAAAAAGTTAACATCAATTAGCAAGTACGGACAAAGTCAGAAAAAATAAATTTTGGAGAGGTTATGAGAAGTCTAGTCTTAGTGAAAGAGAAAGACTTAGAGAAGTCTTAGTGAAATTGTGAATTTGTCTAAACATTCTGGAAAGCAATTTAAAATTGTATGAGAAAAATCACTAAACTTTTCATAGACATCAATCTAGTGATCCCAAAAGTGTACATACTGCCTGAAAAGGTCAAGGATAGAAAGAAATGTCCCATATATGCCAAAATATTCATGGCAACATTTGTCAAGGCAAAAAAAATCCTCAAACCAAAAATAAACCAGGTGATCATCAATTAAGGAATGGCTGAATACTTTGTGGTATATTGGCATGGTGGTGTTTTATTATGCTATAACAAATACCTTAAAGGAGGCATTCAGAGAAATACAGGAATATATATGGGTTGGTTCAGAGTAAAGAAAGCAGAACCATGAGAACTACTATTGAAAATAGCAATAATGTAACCTAAAATAATGCCAAAAGGCAGCTGAATTCAAATGAAGTTAAATGTATAATTTTAAACCAAGAAGACAGGTGATAAGACACATTTTCTTTGCCTTAAAGGAAGGGCTATAGTCTTGTTGTTGTTCAGTCATGTCTGATTCTTCATGACTCCATTTTCAGATACTGGAAAGGTCTGCAATTTCTTTTTCCAGCTCATTTTACTGACAAGGAGACTCAGCCAAACAGGACCAAATGACTTACCCAGGATCATACAGCTAATGTCTGAGGCCACATTTGAACTAGAGTCTTCCATACCAGAGCTCTATCCACCGCACCAACTAGTTAATACAGTTTCTAAATCCTATACAGTTTGTTTCTGTGTTGATCAGTTTTCCTTGACTAAAGGCTATTTTGCCTGGAAGAATTATCAGGAGATAATGATGGCATAAAAAAAGGGACAAAGTAATAAATTTCTTTAAATGATTAGGTTAGATCACTAGATTCCTCCATTCATGAATAGCATTTAATTTTATTCATTTACTTCATCTTTCATTCACTCATACAACATTTGTTATAAGACCAACACAGTGATAATGAGAAAGAAAAAAACAAAAGTCCCATCCTCAAGGAATTTTTTATTGGGGAAGAGGTAGGAAGAAACCAACATGTTCAGGAAATTTAAAAAATAAATACAAAATACTTCGAAGGGAGAAGGTGCAACAACTGAGTCAATTAGAAAGGAATTTCATCTACAATTATGTACTCAAAGAAATCCAAGTATAGTCATGCATTCGAATTTCTAACTGATGCTAAGTTATGGTACTTAGAAGCTAAAATGGCTCTCTTCTGATTTATGTCTGTCAGTGTAACCAGAGATTATTCTAAGGCTAAATTAAGCAAAGTAGATAGCTGCCTAGAGTGAATCACACAAGGAGAGCTCAGTGGGAGGCACAGTTTGAATTTGACTCTTTATATATGCATAAATAATACCTCCCACTTGGGCCATTCGCCCAACTCCCACTGCACTCTCATTTAGGTTTCTACAGAGCAATGACCCCTAAGAATTCTAAAAGTAAATCTGAATGGTTGTGGCATCTAATACTGTTGTTCATGAGCTTCTAGCAGGTGTGCCTCCAATAACAGTCAACATGTAGAACTCTATTAACTTCTAGAAAAGACTGTTTATTGTGAAGGCATACAAGAACAATAGTTATAAAACATTCCTCCAATTCTATGTATACACTCTTCCACAAATGTACTTGGAAGTCCAAAACTTCGAGAACAAAGGGAATGGAGTTTTTATGTGGAGAATATGTATGGCCAAGGGGCACCTTCTGAGTTCTATTTCCATTTCTTTCTTTCCCTTAGTGGGGTCCTCATGAGATTCCCCGGAAGTTCATTACTCTGTTGAGTTTGGACAGTTATGTCTTTCTAGAGTCCATAAACTAGATTTTTCTTCATCCCATGAGTTCATGACACCTGAAACATTTGGTTGGGAGAATTCCACTTTCATCTTCAGGTGCTTCCTCTGTTGTTAGCTACTGTTGCTATGATGGATTCAGCTACCAACTCTGTTAGTGGAAACCTTGATGATGGCTTTGTTGGATCTTCTAGGCATGGTCATACAGAAACTTTTTGTATGCATACTTAAGCTCTTTGTGGCTCACAGTGGACTATTTTATGGTATGCCATTTAGGTTAAGGCATTTGTGAATCTTAGACAAGAATCAAAAAGTTCACACACATACACATGTGCAAGCACACATGTATCCCACACACACACACACACACAGTCTGCCCTCTATCCAACTTATCCCCAATTATTGTCCACCAGAACAATTGGTTCTGAGTAAAAGTTTTGAATCTTAACAATTTTTAAATACTCACACCTATCTGTTGGATTTCTGCTCTATCAATGTCCTTTTTCAGTAATGATTATTTCTTAAATGTGAAATTCATTTGCATTTTAACTTCCTGGGATTTACTTCCTGTTTTCCCCTTAATTTAGGAGGAGAGAAGTTGAAGAAATCAAGCAATTTCAAGCACATTAAAATTTCCAAATATTTTATATTAAGCTATAAATGATTTGGGGGAAATTATAGAAAGATGCATCCTGAGCTTTTCTCTTTCTCATACAATGGTATTATTTATTATAAAGGAACTGTAGTTTTCCTTTGATGTAAAAATCCTTGCTTCTAAATCCAAATTAGCAACAGTGGAAGACTAGAATGTTAAAGAATTGATGTGTGAGACCCCACTTATTTAGAACCACTGCTATTTATCATCTCTTTAAGGACAATCAAAGCAAGTTATGCCTTTTTTTCCCTAATCAATTCTGTTCTGTTGTATTCTAGCTTATGATTGCATAGCTTCCTTTAGCCTGTGATTTGTACAATTTGTGACCACTTCAACCTGATTTTTAAAGGACTTCAACAAACATTCCTCATAACTGATATCCACAATGCCTAGGTCACTTCACAGCTTTGCAATTTTAAAACTTTAAGAACAATTGCTCTAAACACTCTTCATGTTACTTTATGGGTAACTATATTGTATTCCTTAATAAGAAGAAGCTGGAGGATTATTATTGCCATTCTATTGATAGGAAAGCATAAAGGTTATGTACCAGTATACATTACCAGTACTGGCCCTGGAAACAGTAGCTTCCTATCTCCATTCTGCAATACCCTCAACCGAACACCTTCACTTTCAACTTCTAGACATATTGCCTTCTCACGCCTCATTATACTGTCCTTTCATAGCTACTCCTAGTTCCCCATGACACATTATTCATTCATTTGTTCATTTATGCAATCACTTTGTTATTGATTATGCATTCAGCACTTTGAATATGAAGCACAATGCTAAGAGATGAGGCAAAACAAATAATTAAATAATGAGCTTATAGTCTACAGTGGATAGAGATAAAATACATACACAAATACACAGGGCAATAAAACACAATTTGGATAGGCTAGGACAGGATTTGGAGTGGAGAGGGCAGGTCAGGACAAGACAGAGTAGAAACTGAATAGCATAGCGTAGCATGATATAGCATAACATAACATGGTCTAGAAGAGAATAAGATGGCACAAGTTATAAATTGGGTTCCAATAGGATGGAATGCTTAGGATAAGATACTTGTAGTTTGGAGAACTTAAGAAACTAAAGGAGGAACTATTCATTGTGGAAGGAACTTAAGATTGTTTCCAGTTGAAAAAAAAAGTGGGACACGGATTAATAAAGAAGAACCGAGCCTTGAAAAACAGGTAGAATTTCACCTTTGGCTTTTTGCAAAAGAAAAATTAAAAAAAAAACAATAGAGGTAGATATGATGGTATTCTAGACAGGGAAGAGCTTAAGCAAGATCCAAGGCAAAGAAGTATTAAACATGTACAGATGATGTCATAACTGGTTCAAGTTTTCTACAGGAAGGGCTGAGGGGGAAATTAGAGGAAATAAATTTGGTACCAAACTATGGAGAATAGCTACTGTCAACATGAGAAATCTGAATGAAGATAGGTGGAATGTATTGATATATGTATATGCATGCATGAATTAATTAATTGTCTGATTTAAGAATGAATGGATGACTAGATGGATGGATGATTGAAAAAAACACTTATTAAATCCTTATTTTGTGCCAATGTTCCAAAGCAAAGAAGATACAAACATAAAAGCAAGATAATCTCTGCCCCAAAGGAGCTCACATTCTGAAAGGAAGAGATAATACATATGAGGGGGAACACATTTCTAAAATGCTTACTATGTGCTAGCCACTGTGCTAGGTACTTTTTATAAATATTGTTTCATTTGATAAATCACATCAACTCTGCAAGATAGGAGTTCTTATGATCCCCATTTTACAGTTGAGAACACTGAAGCAAACAGAAGTTAAGTGATTTTGCCCATGGTTAGACATATCATAAGCGTCTAAGACCAAATTTGTACTGAAATCCATCCTGACTCCAGGCCTAGCACACTGTTACCTGTGCAACCAGCTGCTTTTTTTCTTTTAGGTAACTGTAGTAAGATAAGTATGTTTTGGTTTGGAAGATCATATGGATGGTGAATGGAGCCACAGAGGAGATAATTGTCTCAGTCTTTGCTAAAGCAATAGCAGTATGGATCTGATCATTGTTCCCGGAGCAAGAAGTACCAAATGGAAAAGTGAAGAAGAAATGGCCAGAAGGCCATCAAAATGAAATGTGAATCATAGGGCACAGCCATGAACAATTAGAAACTGTGGGCTGGGTACATCTGCCTGGGCTGGCTCAATAATCAGGATAGCTCAGCCTCGAGGAAGTGGTTCAAAAACTGAGCAAATGAAGTTACCAAGGCATGGTTTCAGGAGGTCTAGAGGGGGCAATATCAGGGTAGGCATCATAGAAATGACTGGCTGGATAAACAAATGGAAGCTGAAGTAAAATATGTTGAATTTTATTCTTACATTACATATACCTCCTTGCACTCCTAATCAAAATAGCCATGTCTTAGATTCAAATCCATCATAGCTTTGTTCTCTCACAGAAAATAAGTGTCAATTTAAACTAAGGTATTAATGGTTGACAATGCTTTACTGAGCTGTCCCTCTCAGATAACAATTGCCTTCAGTGCCCATAATTCTAAAGAGTGTCTTTATGGAGAATTTAGGTACTAATACCAGGTAACAGGCGGTGGGAAAGATAGTTTTGTTAAGAAGAGAGGGCCTCTTTTGGAATTCTTCAAATCACACCAATGAATGAATTTGGCTCTTTTTCATGTTTTCAGATAAGAAAGGGAAGAGGAAAACAAACAGGATTTTCTTTGCTTATTTAAAAAAAATAGCAGAAATCTCTAGGATCCTTCAGGGAGGGGCAACTTTTACTCATTTTTTTTCCCACTGAGATTTTATATAGTTTTCCCTGTCAGAATGATTTTCTTTCATAGCTACTGATCATGCCACTTAGCTGGTTTCCAAAGTGCTTGAAATAGATTTTTCTAGATGAGTTTTGACAGGATGTCCAAACAATCTCTTAAAGTAACAGCACTAAATAAATAACCTGCTAGTATGGTCATTCTTCCAGACCTTGTGCTAAACAAGTCTTGTTTCTAATCACATCAAAGTGCCCTCTGGGTTACTTGTCCTATCATAATTCAAACAGGAAGACTGACATGTAAAAGGAAAAGTGTAATCTAAGCTACAGGAAGTATCTGTTACCAAGTTCTACAGCCATCTTATCTATTGCTTGTTTGGGATATGTGATACTAGAGATTCATTAATGCACATTGAATATCTATCTCTCTACTTTTTCCAAAAACTGTCCCTACCCTTCAGGAGCTTGCACTCTAACAGGGAACCCAACACATATCAGAAAGTGGTGGCCAGAGAGTGGTACTTAGTTTTAGAAAGCAATACATATAAAGAGTAAAAATAAAATGGAATAGCTATCCTTTCCTTGCAGCAATGACAGATTTGATGATGATTTAAGAATTGGAAAGGTGTGGCAAGGGGGCTGGCTAGGGAGCCAAGTCAATCATGGTGAAAGCTATACATAGATGTATTAAGAAACCAAGTCAACCTACAATAATAGTAGAATTCTAGGGTCAGAATTTGAGGGGTCTGTGTTTGAATAGGTTAAATTATTAAATCCTAGTTTCTGGGGCCTTATGCATATTACAACATTTCTAGAATTTACTATATGGCTTTACAGAATTGCTGTGGCCAAAATATTCAACCCTTTGAAGCCAAATGGGTGATAAGTCTCTCTAAACTTCAATGGGGCCTCAAACAATTGACATTCAGGCAAATTTCTCTAATAAAGGTCTCATTTCCAAAACAAGTAAGGAACTGATTCATATTTATAAGAATTACAACCATTCTCTAGTTGAAAGTCAAAGGATATGAATAGGCAATTTTCTAAGAAAACAATTCAGACTATTAATAGCCCTAAGAATATATGTTCCAAAAATAACTCTTAGAGAAATGCAATTAACTGAGACTGAAGTTCTATCTAACATTCATCAAAATGGCAAAACTGACAATAAAAGGAAAATAGCAAATTTTGGAGGGGTTCTGAGAAAACACATTCCTTAGTGCATTGTTGATAAAGAGATTTGCAGTTGTGCCCCCAAAGTAACTTAAACTGTGCAAATCATATAACCAGTAATACCACTAATAGTTCTCTTCACTAAAATAAATAAATAAGAAAGGGCACATACATATAAATTATTTGTAATATTTCCTTTTGTAGTTGTAAAGAATTGGAAAATAAAGGATTATCCATCAGTTGGGGAATAGTTGAAAAAATATACTACATGTATATACTATATGTATTATAATGAAATACTATTTTACCATGAGACATGATTGAAGAGATAGCTTTAGAGAAACCTGGGAAAATAGGAAGGAACCGAAACAGAGGTAAATACACAGAACTGGAGGACAAATTTATACAATGATTGTATTATAAAGACAATTATATAAAGACAAGTAAAGGACTTAAGAAGGAATCAATAACCAACCACAATTCCAGGAATCCACTAATTAAGCATGCTATTAACCCTTAACAGAGAGGTGATGGACTGAAGCTATTGAATGAGAAATATATTTTTGGACATGAACGGTTAAGAAATCTGTTTCTTGTCTAAGCATAATTGTTACAATAGTTTTGTTTTTCTCTTTATAATCAAGAGGAGGAGAATAAAGACAAAATAAATATTTTAACTGCAAAAAATTAAATAAATATGCAATTCTTTAGCATGTCCATAGTATATAAATATCAATTATTTCTCTTGCCTGAGGGATAAGACCAAAATTTATTGTATGTAGTAATCTGTTCAATTTGAAGACAGTCTAATTTGCTTATCAACTCAATAGATGACATGAAGCTTAGAGGGATAATTAACACCTTGGATGTCAAAGTCAAGATGCAAAAAGATATTCATGAACAAGAACACTGAACCATATCTAATCAGATGGACTTTAATAGGCATGAATATAAAGTTCTACATCAACTTTAAAAAACAAGTGTGAAAGACAATATTGTATAGTAGATAGAGAAGAAAACTCAAGAGTACAGGTTTAAGCCTCCACTAATGACACATGCTGGTTACATGACCTTAGGCAATCTAATAATCCTCTGCAGGATCCCAGGCAGCTAAATGGCTCTGTGGATAAAATGCTGGACCTGGAGTCAGGAAGGCATGAGCTCAAATCCAAACTCAGACACTTCACTGGTTTCATGAACCTGGGCCAGTCATATAACCTCTGTTTGCTTTAATCCACTGAAGAAGGAAATGACAAACCGCTCTAGTATCTTTGCCAAGAAAATTCCATAGGCAATATGTTCCATGGAGTCACCAAGTGTCAGACATGACTGAACAACAAAAAAGCAGTGTTCCAGGCAGCTGTCTAAGATCAGAAATCACTAAGCCCCTTCCAAACTTGATCATCAATGGGAGCTTAGCCATTGGTGTTACTTATATTAAAAAAAATTGGAATTGGAAACTGAGTGGGGATTGGCTGAACAAGTTATATTATGTGAATGTTATGGAATATTAATATGCTATAAGAAATGATGGAGACAGTTTCAGAGAAACCAGAAAAATTTTATATGAACAAACACACAGTAAACAGAAAGAGGAGAAATAATTATTTGGCATTAGAATAAAGACAAATAATTTTGAAAGACAAAAACACTGATCAACAAAATAGTCAACCACAAACCCAGAAGACTCAAAATGAAACAGGTAACTCTCTTCCCAATAAAAAATAATAGACACAATTAAATCTGCAAAAAATATTTTTGGATTTGTCTAATTGGGGAATTTGTTTTGCTTGATTTTACATTTTTAAATGAGGGTATTATATTCAGCCTTAAGCATCACGTTTTTCAAAATGGAACATATCTTAAAGGGCATAACTAGAATAACAAAAAGACCATAAAGCAGGCTATGGCAGGTTCAGGGTGCAGGGTTGGGGGGTGGTTTCTAAGTTTTTTAAAAGCTGTCATGTGAAAGAGGGATTGGACTTGCTCTTTCTCCACAAAGGGTAGAACTAGGTATAATGAAACACTGAAGAAAAGCACTTTTCAGGAGCTAAGAAAAACTTCATGGTAAATTTAATGGTTTTGATTATATTAAGCTAAAAAGCTTTTGTACAAACAAAAACAATGCAGCCAAAATCAGAAGGGAAACAACAAATTGGGAAAAAATCTTTATAACAAAAAATTCTGACAGGGGTCTAATCACTCAAATATACAAGGAGTTAAAGCAATTGTATAAAAAATCAAGCCATTCCCAAATTGATAAATGGGCAAGAGACATGAATAGGCAATTTTCAGGTAAAGAAATCAAAAGTATCAATAAGCACATGAGAAAGTGTTCTAAATCTCTAATAATTAGAGAAATGCAAATCAAAACAGCTCTGAGGTATCACCTCACACCTAGCAGATTGGCTAAAATGAAAGAAGGGGAGAGTAATGAATGTTGGAGGGGATGTGGCAAAATCGGGCATTAATGCATTGCTGGTGGAGTTGTGAATGGATCCAACCATTCTGGCTGGCAATTTGGAACTATGCTCAAAGGGCTATAAAAGACTGCCTGCCCTTTGATCCAGCCATACCATTGCTGTGTTTGTGCCCCAAAGAGATCATAAATAAACAGACTTGTACGAAAATATTTATAACTGCGCTTTTTGTAGTGGCAAAAAACTGGAAAATGAGGGGATGTCCTTCAATTGGGGAATGGCTGAACAAATTGTGGTATATGCGGGTGATGGAATACTATTGTGCTAAAAGGAATAATAAACTGGAGGAATTCCATGCAAATTGGAGAGACCTCCAGGAAGTGATGCAGAGCGAAAGGAGCAGAGCCAGAAGAACATTGTACACAGAGACTGATATACTATGGTAAAATCGAATGTAATGGGCTCCTGTACCAGCAGCACTGCAATGATACAAGACAGCTCTGAGGGATTTATGGTAAAGATGCTACCCACGTTCAGAGGAAGGACTGCAGGAGAGGAAACATATAAGAAAAGCAACTGCTTGAATGCATGGGCTGAGGCGGACATGAATGGGAAATAGACCTTGAACAAGGACACATGTTACAACCAGTGGAAATGTACGTTGGCCATGGGTGGGAGGAGACGGGGGGGGGGGTTGAAGGGGAAAGTAGGGGCATAAAGTATGTAAACAGGTTAAAAACTGATATTAATAAATGTCTAATAATAAAAAGAAAAAAGGAAAGAAAAACTTCATGGCAACTGTTTAAAAATACAATGGGTTACCTCAAAAAAGAGATAGTTCTTCATTTGAACAACATGAAAGCATAAACTGCAATGTTTATCTGCTTTAGAGATGACACAAAGTTGAGGGGGATAATGACTGACTGGAAGAGTGGTGGGGAGGAGAAAGGAGAGAAGGGAGGAGGGTAAGAGCAAGGATAAAAGAGGAAGAGAAAAAGGGAGATAGGAATGAAGGGAGGAAATAAAAGGGAGGGAAGGAAAAGGGAGAGAGGAAAGGAGAGAGAGAGAGAGAGAGACAGAGAGAGAGACAGAGAGAGAGAGAGAGAGAGAGAGAGAGAGAGAGAGAGAGAGAGAGATTGGTTGTAAGCTATATTTCTAAAGAAAATGCTCATCACACCCCCACAGTGCATAGTGTTACAAAATATAAATACTAATATTCTTCACCAAACCAACTACTGACTCATTAGAGTAGGATGACAATTTACAGCTCTAGCAAGAAAACAGCCATAGTCATTTATATGAACTCATTCTCAGGGGATTTTATTTGGAACGATGCCCAAGTTACAACTAGCTTCTCTGCTGAATCACCCCAAATTTGAAATGACTAATGCTTTGATGATAGTAAAGTTTTCCTAAATAATGTCTTTAGTCACTGTCACTCAATCTCCCCTGAAAAGGAAAACATATGTTAACACTCCAGTTAATGAACTAGAATTTAACTTATGGTAATAATATTCCAGTCTACACTTTTTTTAAATTACTGTAAATCCATATAGTAAATGCTTACATCATATCAAATCACGGCTGGTAGCAAGTGACAAGATTTAGTGATGAGCTGAGGTTGGAGAAAGAGAGCACATATGAATAGTAGGTGTTAGTGTAGTAACAAGGTCAGAAGCCAGGAAAGTAGAAATGAAGTAGACCATCTTGGTGGTTAGGGGAATGGACAAAGAGAAAGGTGATGGTTAAATATACATATAAATCATCATCATTCTGAGGAGCTACCAAATCACAAAATGTCAAACTGGAAAGAGCCTAAGAAGTCACTTAGGGATCCCTCCTAACTGAAAGGACATCCCTGAAGAAAAGTGTCAAGTGATTGGTTAAAGATTGGCCAGTCAACATCAAGGAAATTGACCAGAACCAAGACACCAGGAACTAGACCAAAAAGAAGAAATATGAGCCACAAATAAACCAAGTATGGGAGCATCTTATTGTCCCAACCTCAGCTACTTTTACTTCCCTGTCCCCCATCCTTTGTGAGTCTGATAACTCCAGAATGAGGATAGAAGAATGGGGTGGCATAGTTCTTTGACAGAAATTATGACAATTAGAATATCCATATAATATTAACCTGATGATCCAAGACAGGTGATTCTGTTAAAAGGGTCATCCAGTCCTAATAAGTTCTTTCTGGGTAAGCCTCCCCAATATAGGTTGTAAAAGCTAAATTTAAAGGTTGGACTTAAATTATCTGAAATAACATGGTCGCCGAAATTATTATATCTCAAGTCAGAAGTTTATTTACCAACATAGAGGGGAAACAATAAAGTAGAGAAATGTGAAAGAGGTTAGTGAAAATACCTATACTAGTCCTCAGCCAGGAGAGCCAGTAGTGGGTAACCATGAGGCCTCCTCCAAGATAGAAGCTAGTCTCTTAGGAAACTAGTAAGGGAGTCAGCCTTTCATTCACCCAACAAAGTAGTCCAGGAGTCAGAGTCTAAGTTGAAGCTGAGCTCCAAGGCCACAATCCAAAAGGCAGTCTCCAGCAAAGCTCCCGGGAAAACACTCCCCAGTCAGAAGACTATCTCCAGAAGACAATCTCTTCAGACTATCTTCTCAAAGACCATCTCCTCTGAAAGATGGTGGGTGACTTCTTGTCTCCTCCCCTCTTCACAGAGGCCAATCACAGTTTCCAGATTGTCTAGCACTGCCCAAGGGGCAGTGTCTATGGAATTGACTTCTCACCTTCTGAAGGTCAATTTATCTTCAAAAGGGTTCACACTTTCCTGGTTGAACAGTTTCTGAGGGTGTTTCTTTTACAAGTTTCTGACTGATTGAGTATAAAAAAAAGGGTGGAGCTTTCCAAGTATCTTGCTGGCTTTTGCCTAGCACTAAGTAGGGTGTTCAATCTTTTGTTGATTCAATTTAAAAGGTGAACAAAGGAGAGTTAATCCTGTCTTCAGTCTCTAGCAAGGTACTTAAATTAGTGTTAATTCAGGATAGACAATAGAGTAAAGAATTCTCTTTCACAATGTAAAACACCAAGTTCCTGTTCCCATTAATGTTCTATGTACAGGAAGTTCTCAATAAAATCACACCACAATAAGAAAGTATATATAGTACCAGGTCTGTGTTTCCATGACACCTATACATAAGGAACAGTGTCAAGGATATTTGGTCTTCATGACACCAAGCATTAGAATATTTTTGAATCATGTCGATAATTTCTAGATGACTGACAATATTTTTTCACTTTACATGTGACTTTTCTGGTGTCATAACAATGCAGCTGAAGTTCAAGGCAGATTGATTTTTGCTCTGAAAGAAATTAGTAAATGAGTCAAGTATTTATACTACATCTACTGTACCACTACTGATATGACTACAAAAAAATGAAACAAGACCTACTCTCAAGGAGATTGCATTTGAATGGGGAAGGAAACAAGAATATATAAAACCAGTTGGGGCACAACATCCCCTGCATTTGAATTTGCAAATTTCATAAATGTGCTACTCCCATACCTCACTGAAAATGTTCCAAAGACTTTCTCAAAAGAGATCACAAGATAATATATGCAAAGTATTTTGTGAATATTGAAGTGCCCCATAAGTTCTAGCTATCATATTACTACTATTATTTTTGAGGGTAGTTTACTGGGAGAGAGACCCCGTAATGATGGTTGCAATAGGTGGCAAAGATTGGTAAACCTTGCCAAACAGGGCTGTTCTCCCCAATGGCTGAGAGCAAAGATAGTGTGGACCTCAGCCCTAGGCCAATATAGATAGATCTGACTGCATGTTAGAATAACAGAGGTTTATTCAGGAAGATATCAGAGAAAGGTATTAGATAAGTAGGCTGAGGAGGAATCCCTATCACTAGAAATGTCTACCTCCATATCCCCTTCTGTCTTCTCAGTGAAGACTCTTCTTTGCCTGGTCAGGCCAAGCCTACCCTCTTCTACTTTCTTTATCTGTGGATCCCTTTGTTACTGTCTAATCCTAACAAAAAAAAACCCACACAGCAGTTAGAGTCTTTTAGAATTAGACTTGTAGCTCAGGAAACTGGAGTCAAAGTGATCTGGTTCACCTCTGAGAGGAAAACCCCTCAAAGGTACCCTTAAGCAGTTCAAAACTTCTTCTCTTCTCAGGTTAGCTCTTCATATACAGTAGTGGAGATGAATCAGGCAGCAGCTTTCAGATGATTACCGGAACCAAAGCAGGAATGGGTTTTGGAAGGTTAGAAAACACCAGGAACTCAGAGCTGGGTCTCAGAGTTTGCTTTAGCCCTCAAACCTTCAACCAACTGCCCTCAGCCTGGCTGTTAGAATTCTCAGACCCCCCTCCTTCCAGAATTCTAAACAGGTTATAATCCTGATTGCATAAGTGCATCCAATTCTATTCCCATTTGCTGCAACCCTGACTTTCCTTCCCTAAAGTCAGTGTGTCAAACAGCATCTTAATATGGATTAAAAATCAGAAGATAGTGTGATTCGTGACTTTTGTACTTAGCATGGGACCATAAGTCACTTTACACCCATCAGCCTTATGTCATTCTTCTGCAAAATATTGAGAGTAGACCCAGGACTAAACCTTCTTCAAAGGCTGTTATTAGAAAAGTATTTTCTTCAACAGTGATGTGTTGTAGGAAATAATGAAGACAATTTCAGAGAAATCTGTAGAGATTTGTATGAAGAAAAAGAGTGAAACAACAGAACCCAAAGAACTAATTATATTATAACATCAGTAGTGTAATGATAAATAACTCAGAAAGACTTAACATTTATCAATGAATCACAATGCCAAAAGACTCAAGATGAAATCTCTTATCTCCCTTCTAATAGAAAGATAATGAACTCAAAGGAAATTGAGACTTTTCTTGGATGTGGCCCAATGGGAGAACTTGTTTTGCTTCATTGTACATGTTTGTAAAAGGGATTTTGTTTTTCTCTCTTTCTTAATAGAGGAATGGCGGAGAAGAAAGAAAGAAAAGGAGCATTTTTGTGTGAAAAACATAATTAATATGTATGTGTGTTGTGAGTTTGTGTATGCCCAAATATAGTCATATACAATATAATCATATATATATATATATATATAGATATAGATATTTCTTACCAACCTTTGCTTGAAGACCTCCAGTGAGAGAAAACTCACTACTGCCCAAGGCAAGTCATTCCACTCTGGACAGCTCTGATTATAATTACAATCTAAATAAAAATATATTAGCTTGAAACTGAGTCTTGTGGTTTTTTTCCCCTGAACCCTGATATAATATAACTTGGTAGTATGGGGGTTCTTAGATGCCACAGTTAATCTTTTCATATATCAAGTTACTTAAAGACCCTTTAAAGAAATTATAATAACTATACAGCAAAACACAATCAAAGAGTGGCAAAAAGGTATGATAGAGAGTTGACTACAAAGTCTAGAACACTTGGATTCCAGTATGACTCAAAAACATACTGCATATATGACCCTGGGCAAATCACTTCACAGCTCACTTCTCAAGGTCCAGTGTTGTATATATTGCACGATAATGATTCTTGATTAAACATGTCTGCCCATTAAAAGACACTGAGAAGAATACTTTATCCAAGTGCCAAAGGAACTTTTCTGAGATAACATTGCAAAGAATGTGCTGACCTCTATTAACGGAGGGAATTTCCTATAAAGAAGTTCCATATGTATATTAAGTTATGGATTAAGTATATAGTGCTACCTGATATAGGTATTATTTATGAAAGAAAAATTAAAAGTGTATTAAAGGCAGTGTGTTGACCATGGAGTTCCAATGTAAGATATAATTTAATTCCCATATTTTTCAGATAAAGATTCTGAGCATTAGCAAGCATCAGAGACAATTTCCTGACTCTAGGCATAGCACTCATGGAGAGACAACATAGCATAGTAAATAGAGCACTGGACTTTTAAAAATCCCTTTCTTTCTGTCTTAGAAACACCTACAAGACAGAAGGGTAAGGGCTAGGCAAACAAGGTTAAGTGATTTGCACAGGGTCACCCAGCTAAGAAGTTTCTGAGGTCAGATTTGAACCCTGGTCCTCCCAACTCAATGTCAAGTGCTCTCTGCATTGTGACTCCAAGCACTCACCTTGTAATCAAGAAGTCCTGGGTCTAATTACTGTCTCCAACATTCATTCTCTGTTGGATTGTGGCCAAACCATATAACCTGCATCAACCTCAGTTTCCTCATCTCTAAAATGGAAATAATGATAGAGTCTACTTTTCAGAGGAGAGATAAGAATCAAATGAGTTAATGTATATAAAGTGCTGTCCAAGTTCCATAGAAATTAATATTAACTAGTATCAGTGTTTCCATAGCACTATATTGCCTTAACATGCCTAGTCTCTTAATGGAAAAGTGCTTGCTTTATTAATAGATAAATCTATTAAATTTAAGAAATATAATTTCATAGGGTATAATTTAAATTCTTGAGAATTCGTGATTTAAATTCTGGGAATTTAAGGGGGAAATAAGCTTCATTAAAGGAATTCTATTTTTAAGTGACTTTTATTAAATTATATAAATGAGAGCAATCTTTCCCAAGATATAGGTCAACCCAAATGTTACACTGAATTAAATTATAGGGGACACCGGTCAGTCTCCAGGAGGCTCTGCAGGGTCAGGCGACCTCATGGGCTGGATGGAAATCAGTGGAGCCCTAGTTGCCTGGTACAGCTGCTGTTGCTATGGGGATGGACCCATGCGAATATTCCATCTGCTGAAAAAGGGACAGTTGGAAACTCCCTTGCAGGGAGAAGGAAGAAACACAGCAAACACATGACTCATTGGGTGATGAAGGCTTATTTGAGCAAGGCACTGTTACCCAGATTTGGAGACTGGCAAATATGTGGTTTCTGCTGTTTGAAAAAATGTATTTGCTTTCATTTTTAAAATGCTCTTGAAAACAGTCCAATGATGGGCCAGCTTCCTATTCAGCCCCAAATGTAATCAAGACACTTGAATGCCTTGTGCAGTCTAATATTTTTCATATTTCCTTTAGCAGATGCCCTTTTGTTAGAATTTCAGTTTTAATTGTCTCTTTTGAACAGCTATGCCTTCAATAGCATCTTATTCCCCAGCCAGATACTAAACACCTTGAGGGCAGACTCTATTCTTATCTAAAATTTGTACCACTCTCTGCATCTAATACAATCCTTATTTGGTGTGTCTAGTTTTTAGCATTCTTCCTCTTTTGAAATGACCTTGTATTTAATTCTTATATTTTTATAGAGTTATTTGTGGGCATATTTTATCCTTCCAGTGAATGTAAACTCCTTGAGGGCAGGGACATGTGTGTGAGACAGACACAGAGAGACAAAGAGACAGAAACAGAAATAAAGAGACTTTTGTAGCTTTCACCCCTACCTCAATAACTTAAACACAAATCAGGATTTAATGTGTTTAATTCAAATTTGAATTTTATATACCACAGACTTTCCATAAATGTTTGTTGATTTAATCTTTGTTTTCATTCTATGTTCATTAGGGATAGAAGAAGCCAAATTAAAATCTGAAATGTGATTCTTTTCTTTAAAGATATTATATGGAGGAATACAGAAAAAAACAATCTTGTATAAAAAGAATGTTCTACATGGCTCTTATTTCCACTGGATGGCAGAAATAAATTAGTCTGGTAGCCATTCTTACATTTTCCTTTGCTTATATGGAAATCTGAACAGGACAAACAAAATCTTTCTTGAAAATCTTACAGTGGAATGAATGAATGAATGAATGAATGAATGAATGAATGAATGAATGAAAAAGCACTTAAAGGCTTACTATGTGCCAAGGAGTATGCTAAGTGATGGAGATATAAATACAGAAGTAAAAAAAATCATTCCTCTCTTATTAGGTGCTTACATTCTAATAGAGGGAAATATCGCACATGGGGAGAAAGGAACACTTTGGCTTGGGCAGTCATAGGAATGGTGAGTGGAAAAATTAGGGGATTAGATTAATATAACCTTTTCAGGTGCAATGGCAAAGTTAATTGTAGTTTTATAACTTCGAAGCTTCCAGTCAAAGGGGAGATAAGGCAATTGGGACAGCTATTGGGAAGACAACTGAGGAGGAAGGAATGAGGTGAGGCATGGGATGGGATCTTCCTGAAATGGATGACTAGGTAAACTAATAGCCAGCCAGTAGTAGGATAGAGTATGGAATAAAAATTGCATGCATAAAAAGATTAAAGCTTCCAAAGCATGGCCTCAAGTTCTTTGAGAAATTGTCAGGGGAGCAGGAAGAATATTTTAGAGTGTATATTTAAACTTCTCAGCCTGATAGGATTAAATAAGCTTGTATTTGACAATTTTAAAAGGATAAGACACTCACTGCTTTTGCAAGTCTCTATTCTAGAAATATTAATAATAATAATAGCAATGATATAGTGCCTACTATATATAAGCACTTTACAAAATATTAGCTCATTTGATCCTCATAGTATCTCTGGGAGGTAAGTGCTATAACTATCACCATTTTAGAGATGAAAAAACTGAAGCAGGCAGAGGTTGAGTGATTTACTCAAGATCACACAGCTAGAAATATCTAAGGTCAGATTTGAACCCAGATCTTTCCTACTCTAAGCCTAGTATTCTATCTACTGTGCTACTTAGCTTCCCCAGTACAATTCAACTGTAAATAAGTAAATATATATATATATATATATATGTATATATATATACATATATATATGCTCATTTAAAACATTTTGATGCAATGTGTAATAAAAATTTTAGAGCCCAGATAATGTATAATGCAATATTTACGTCTCTGTCCTTGGGAAATTTGCCTTTTCTGAAGTCAGAAAGGCCTTTAGTTTCCAGCAGCAGCAACCTACTTTCACTTGAAACTCTTTAGTGAATAGACTGTATGGCACTTTATGGCACTTCTCTGTCCATAGCTCAAAGATACTGCTTACTAATAGCATTGTCATTTTAAAATACATCCTGTAGCCTGTGCATTAATACCATGTCTTGATAAGCTACGTTCTCAAGGTATGAGTGTATTTTCTCAGAAACTTAATGAAGATTATTACCAGCATCCTCTGAAAAAAATTTAATTACTTTTCAAAGCTTTTAAAAATCCATTCAAAGGATTACTAAAGTAAATAAATTCTGTTATCTGGTGTTCTATTGACTGAAATTCTCTGTTTAAATAGATCTCCCTTCAGCCTTCCCAACAACCTTGAGGTTGGCCCTAAGCATAATTTAGGGAATGTTATTGTTTGTTTGTTTTCTGTGCCTCTTCTGGTTGCCCTTTTCATTTGTCACAACTTTCTCCTACAGTGATGTCCTAACACATCATCCAAACTTTGATGCACCTTCTTGCACCCCACTTGGAGCTGTCATCCCAAGACATACCCTGGTACAGACCTTTCCCATTTCTCTGGTGTTATCAAAACATGCATGTTCCATATGTCATTCTTTCAAAGTTTCATCCCTTCCAAATAACATGTTTGCAATGCTAGCAGAATCCTTTTTATTCCTTTACCCAATGGAGCTCAGAAAGATGGTGGAAAGTTTTTAGGGACAAGAGAATTTTTTGTCATTTTAAGATCTATAATTAGTGAGTTGCCTACTATACATAAGCATGGGATCTGATTATAGAATAATATAACAACTTCTGTGTCTCGTGTGACTCATGCAAGGTAGGAGAAATATAGAGTTGTTATTGGTTTGCTATTTTTTAGGAAGAGCTGAAAAAACTCCAATGGACCGAGATGATGAAAATTCTGGAGACCACCACGTCAATTGAGAATCATTTTTGACCTGGAAAAACAAACAAATAAACATTAAAAGGGATATGTTAGCTTTTGTATTTGAAGTAAAGAGTTGGCGTGTTCAAAGGATCATGATTCAACTTGTTCTACTGAGCCTTGAGGGGCAGAATTAGGGAAAAGGAGCAAAAGTGCCTAAAAGGAAACTTGAAATAAATTCAAGAAATACCTTTCTAACAAAGCTTTTCAAAAGAAGAATAGGCCATTTTGGGGGGTCAGTGACTTCCCCATCACTGAAGGTTCAAGACATTCTAAGACTTTGTGGTTCTTTTCAAATCAATGAAAAACAACTGATTTTCTGGATCATTTGAGCACTCATTCTCTCATCATCTAATTCTTAGAAAAACTGGTCACCCATGCATGGTCTATATAGCATATTGCATTAGCTCCATTAATGAGAACAGAAATCAAAAACATCAGATCTAAAGTAAGTTGCCAAAAGCAAAAGGAACAACCACAAATTTTGGTATACTAGCTGAGACACAGAAGAGAAAGTATATTTAAATTAGTTGATCAGAAAGGGAATTAAACAAAATTAAGACATCTCATTTTAGAAATGTTTCTTTTATTTGACCACATAAAACTTTGATTTTGTGTGTGTGTGTGTATATATATATATATATATATACAGAGAGAGACATATTCATATGTATTTGTATATACATCTAATAGATGTGATCATATACTTGTAAATGCACATATATATATGTATATATATATATGTGTGTGTGTATATATATATATGATATAAGTATGTGCCGCATCCGTTTTAAAAATTCTCAAGTTAGATCATGGTTTGTTACATTTAAAGCCTTCATCTTTTTCTTTGGATATTGAATGGCCTGGTAATTTTGAAGGATTAGAAATTATATATCAGAGGTTTATGTGTATACTTCCATGGAGGTACTTAGATTCTCAAATGGCCTGTGATCTCATCTATGCATCGGGTATTTGTGCCAACAGTGCAGATCCCAGCACATTTCTGTCTTCCAACCCTGTTTGATTTCTATCCAGGTTTTTCCTCTAAGTCCCTTAATAATGATGATGATGATGATGATGATGATGATGATGATGATGATGATGATGATGATCTCGGCAGGTCCTGTTATGATTTCAGGGTGATATAAAAGTCAGCCATTCTTGGTATACAGTATGTGAGTTGCCGTATGAGAACTAGGACACACAAACTTGGGCTTTGTCGGCTTCTTTTGTTCAAATCAAGTGTGACAACCCTGAATAACCTGGCCTATAACTGAACCCTGTAGAGAGCTGATGGATTCTTTTCCCAGCTGCTCAGTGCTCTCACAAACAGCATTTTGAATTTGTCTTTTCCAGCTGCTCAGTATTCATTTAACTATTATTCATTTCTCATGATATTTTATTACTTTTTGTATCAGAATGTATCAGTATACTATTATGCAATATTGTGTCCAAGCCTGATTAAATCCAGGGGAGACTGATATTTTTTCCTTTCTTTCTTTTTAAGCCTGAGTCTCATAGCATCCAGGCTGGAAGAAAAATGCCATTCATGTGGCCAATCCCACTACTGATTTGCATGGAAGATTGATTACATTTTTTCTGTTTGGGTGGGTTCATCCCCTCCTCAGGAAACCTGACAGCTTCCTGCTCCCAACTAACAGTATATTGGTGCTGCTCAGAATGTGGACACCCAAACATCTTCGGTCCTATTGTAGCTCAGAAATTACATAGTCCAAAAGCTGCAGCCACCCCAGTAGTGGAAAGTAGAGACAGGTGCCACTATCCCTGGATCTGACACTTCATTCATTCCTCTGACTAGTTTGTAGCATTGAGGGACTGAAGTTGGTATGACATAGCTGCCATCTTGACTCCTTGTTGGTGTCCATTTGAGGTTGAAAATTATTTTTAAAAATAATTTCCCAGGATCTTTTCACTCAGAGAATTTATGATTATTGTCATTCACATGTCATTTCTAATCATTCAAATATGACCAGTCAATTAAAAACCCAAAGAATAAAAACGAAGGCTTTAAATTTAGCAGACTACTGTCTAATTTCAGAATTAATATAACTCTCATTATATATCATTATATAACACATATTGTTATATATGATACATATATTCATATACAACTACATTCTCGCATATTAACATATAAGCATGTCTCTTTGTATGTATATATATATGTATATATGTATTCATACACACACCTAAGAGCCAGTGTGGAATAATAGACAAAGGGTTATGTTTTGATTAATAAAGATTTATATTCAAATCTCATCTCTGAAATTGTAAGGTCTGTGACTCTGGGTGAGTTATTTAATCCCTTAAGTTTTAGAAACAAGACTCTAGAAATTACTTCTTATGAGATAGCAGAGGGAATTGCTATATTGACAAAACCACAATCATTACCTATTTTTTGTCTGTCTGTCTTTTCATTTTGCCAAGAGAAATCCACAAAGACCCTAGAATGTAGAACTGACCCCCATGTATTATGATCTTTAGCATAGGAAGCTCATAGTGAATTACTAATTTCTCTGCAATTTGGAATCTCAGACAGTTGTTTAGGAGAGAACGATTAAATGACTTACCCAGGATCACTTAGTCTTTTTTTTTCAGTGACAGGACTTAAAAACCAGACTGGCTTTCAGTCCATTACACCACATTACCTCTTATGGCTGATTTTTAAATAGCACTTTCAGGTTTGCAAAGCACCTTACTCTCATCTGACTAAAGTCTCATAAAAATCTATATGCCATTCCTACAAGAACTATTTTTTCCCATTTTACAGATAACACAATCAGAGCACAGAATTGTAAGTTAAGTGACTTATTCAAGGTCACTCATTTAGTTTTAGAGCCAATGATGATGAAAGCTAGAATTTATATAGGGATTTAAGGCTTGCAAAGCTTTTCACATATGTTAATCCATTTATTCCTCAGAATGACCCAGTCAGATAAGTGTTTTCATTACACCCACATCTAGGATGCTGAAACTGAGACAGAGAAAGCTTAAATGACTTGAACTGGTTCACACAACAATTAAATGTCTAAGGCAGAATTTGAACTCAGATCTTCCTTACTCTATATTCTGTGCTTTAACCAGAGCACTGCAACACCTCTAAGATTCGAATACATGATTTCCTAACTATAAGAATGTTGCCACCGCACAACACAGCCTCTTGCTAAAATACAAGGCATTAAAAGAAAGGGACCAGCATGTTTATTTGAACCCTGTATCAAATTTACTGTAGGACATAAAAATAACAGCTAGTGTATATATAGTGCTTTAAGATTTGCAATATCTCATGTTATTCTCACAACCATGGAAAGTAGGTTCCAATATTGCCCTATTTTACATATGAGAAACTGAGACAGGTAGGTATTATTTGCCCAGGATCATACAGCTAATTAGTGTTTGAGGATGGTTTTAAACTCAGGTCTAGTTCTCTCTCCATTGTGCCTTCTAACAGACATACAAGAAGAGCAAGCAGGAATGGGTTGTAATCTATAGCTGCTGGAGGAAATATCCAGAGCAAGTTACCATAAGGCTACTGTTGTATTTTGCCCACACTATCTCATTCGATCCTTACAACAGCCCTCTATTATAATCCTTATAAAAGAGTTGAGGGACAGAAATGATCGTACAACTTTTAAGTGTCAGGGGCAGAATGTGAACCTAAATATTCTTGACTTATCCCAATAATCTATTTGCTACCCATTCTGTCTAGTACTGCATATTATAGGAAGGAAAAGAAAGGAATGGAAAGTAAAAAAGGAGAGGAAAGGAAAGGAGAGGAGAGGAGAGGAGAGGAGAGGAGAGGGGAAGGGAAGGGAAGGGAACAGAAGGAAAGAGGAAGGGAGGAAGGAAGGAAGTAAAGAAGGAAGGAAGAGAGAGGAAGAAAAGAAAATCCTGTAACTACTAATAAGAAACTCTGTTGATGCCAAATTAGAAAATATATCCATCTGTAGAGAAAAGAGAAAAATATATTTGAAACAAGATACTGAAGCTCTTGATAGAATTGCAAAAATTAAGTGCTTTTTCAATTTAAAAATTGTAAATATAACTACAAGTTTAAAAAAAGATGGACTTTTCAACATATATTGAAATTTAAGTACAAACAATTCAATGGAAAAAAGTTTAATTTATTTGCATTTTCAAAATGTTGTATTCTAAGTTCTCCCACTGTGCTGGATAGCATTACAAAAGAGATCCACATCTGGAATTATCATTTCAGTCCTATAGCTCTGAAGCACTATCCCCATGAAAAGAAATAGCCACAGTCCTACATGGACTTTTACAAATCAAAAAATATGTTTTGCTGACAAAGCATCAGTCATAAAGCTGAGCAAGCTACGGCTGGTCCCATCCACAAAACACACATTCAGTATCTTCAGCCCAACCCAGGAGGCAAAGCAATCAATGATAACTATCAGTTTAAAACTTCAAAAGCATATTCAAAATTTTCCCTTTAAATGAGATAATCCATGACAAAGAATGCAGTGAATGTAACAGTGATCACAGCTGGCAAAAGTTTGGAGGTTTTTTCCCCTACTATAAGCAAAAGATGTACTTGAAATCTGCATAAAATGTATAAACCTAATAATTACAAGCAAAATGTAAACATCTTTGGGTGGTAAATGTATTCTTTTGTCTAAAACATGAGAAAAATAAGTCAATAGATTTGAAAAGTTTTAGCAGATTTTCTGTACCATTAAGTGCCTGGTGACTCTTAAAAAGGTCTGTTCCTGTAGATCCTGGCTCTGACTCAAATCTAGGTTCTCCTCCATCTCATCTGAGATGCTCAAGTGATCTTTGTGAATAAAATGTATTGTATCATGTCACTAAGATTAAATTAATTTTTACTTTTACAGATCCTAAAGATCTATATTAATTTTTTTTTAATTTGGACCCTTTCTTTGATGGATACCAGAAAACAGAGTGAAGAAAGATACTGCCAAGTACATAGCTAAGGAAAACAAAAACAAAAAGACTCCTACTAGTTCCAGTTGCTGGTCCTAAATAATTTTAGACCAATAAATCAATCAACTTATCTAAAGAAGACCTTTTATTTAGAAATTAAAAATTGGTGTTACAATTCTGTCGTGATATATTTATATTTTTTCTACTTTTTTCTTAAGTGAGAAAGTTAATCTTTTAGCCTCCTGTATACTCATCCTGAGAATATGTGTGGTGGTTATTGTTCAGTCATTTCAGTCATGTCCAGCTATTTGTGACATCATTTGGAGTTTTCTTGTCAACAACACTGGCAGGATTTGCCCTTTCCTGCTCCAGTTCATTTTACAAATGAGGAAACTGAGGCTGACAGTTAAGTGACTTGTATAAGGTAAATAGCTATTAAATATCAGAGACAATTTTAATTCAAAAAATATGCATGTGATATTAAAATATAAGCAAAAACCACATTCTTTGGCAGGCAGTTAGATGGCCTAGGGCAACACTGGTGAAGACATGGCACATTTACAGACCTGGCACTCAGGGAGCTGCTCCATTCCCCCTGTTCCCAGGGCCTGAGGACCTTTTTTACATGCCCCACCCCTCTGTCTAGCTGCCCAAAGCAAGCACTTTCTCCCTCAACTCCCTCCAGTAATCTGGGAGCTCACAGATAACTTGAATTTACCCACTGGGCACTGTTATAGGAAGCTAGAACACTTGGTCTGGAAACGGAAAGATTTGAGTTCAAATCCTATCTTAATTACTTGCTAACAGCAATCCTGAGAAAGATACTCTACTCTCTATGCCTTAGTTCCTCAACTATAAAATTGAGCTTATAATAGCATCTACCTCTTACAATTCTCTTGAGCTTAAAATGAGACCATATTTGTAAAATATTTAGTACATCTGGTATTTAATGAATGAATGAAAGGAATCCTTTCCTCCTTTCTACCTATACTTGTAAAATGAGAAGCAGTATGAAATAACAATTAGAACTATAGCCATAGAGTAAAGGAGTCTTGAATTCAAGTCCCATTTCTGATATGTACTTGCTGTGTGTGATCATAGATAGGTAATTTAACCATGAGTGCTCCCAAGATATCCTTCAAGGCTCTGTTAGAAGTCAGTTCCAGCTACAAATCAGCAAAGGCAAAAAGAGTTTCCCCATCTGGGAATGCTATATCATAGGTCCAGAATAAAACAAACAACAAAAAATGATCAATCCTTCTTAAAGAGTCTTTACCTTCTTAAGTACATGTATTTTACTGATCCCAGTGAAATCATAATAACAGTTCTAGATTAAGACCTCTACTTCCACTATTTTCAATATCTATCTCTATATTAATTTTTCAAAAGAAAAGTTGGGAAATTTTATTTGTTAAGGAGGTTATTATTTTTTGTTCTCCCTCACTCCCACTCCTTTCTCCTACCCAATAATTTTTAGAATGGAACCACAGGTTTCTTTTCTTCTTACTGTTTTTATTTTTTCCAAAATTTTCTAAACCAATACTTCATCCTTATCTTACATGAAGAGGTAACCCTATTTCTTACCAAGGCAAAAAAAAAAATGCCCGCTCTGTGGTCCTGTCTCTCATTTATTTTCAGTCTCTCCCATTTACTGATTTCTTCCGTCCTAGTTACAAACATAGTCATGTCTCCCCCATTCTCAAAAACACCCTTACTCAATGATCCTTTTATCTTTGCTATTAGCATTTCTATCTCTTCTGTCCTTATGACCAAGTTCATTGAAAAGACCATTTATAATAGATAGCTACATTTCTTCTTTTCTCATTTTCTTCTATGCCCTCCCAATATGGTTTCCAACCTCATCATTCCACTGAAACCATCCTTTCCAAAATTACTAGTGATCTCCTTCCTGACAAATCCAATGGTCTTTTTTCAGTCTTCATTCTCCTTAACCTATATAAAGCCTTTGACGCTGCTGATTGCCCACCTCTTGATCTTTTTTCTCTGGATTTTCAGAACACCACACTCTCAATTCTTCCCTTCCTGTCAGATCACTCCTCAGTCTCCTTTGTTGTATTCCTCATCTAAGTCTTAGCCACTAGTAGCATATATCTCACAGGGTTCTGCCTAGACCCTCTGCTCTCCTCTATATACTTTACTTCATTTGGTGATCACCTCAGCACTCATGGATTAAATTACCATCTCTCTGCTAATGATTCTCAAATTTACCTATACCACCCCAACCTCTCTGCTGACTTCCAGTCTCCCATCTCCAAATGCCTTTTAGATACCTTGAACTAGATGCCCAATAGACATCTTAATTCAGTGTGTCCATAATTCCATAATTAAATTCTTTATCTTTCACATAAACCTTCCTTTCTTCCAAAATTTCCTATTGTTGTTGAGGGTATTACTATCCTTTCAACTGTGCAGCCTCTCAAACCTAAGTGTTATCCTTACTTTCTAATTGTCTTTCACTTCCCATATCCATTATGTTGTCAAGGCCTATCCATTTTGCCTTCTCGTCATCTCTCAGATATACCCCTTTCTTTTGACTCTAATACTGTCACTACCCTAGTCCAGACCCCATCATCTCATGCTTGGATGTGAACTCACACTTTCCAGAAGACAATCCACACTCCAATCCATCCTCCATTCATCTGCCAAAATGATTTTCCTAAATCCCAAGCCTGACCATGTTGTTGCCAAATTTATTAAATCCCATTGGATTTCTCCCATACTTCTAAGGTCAAAAACAAAATCCTCAGTTTGCCATTCAAAGCACTTCATAATCTTCCCTTCTAGCTCTCTTTCTAGTCTTTTTACACTTTATTCCCTACCATACGCTTCATTTCAGTGACAGTGATATCCTGGCTTTTCCACAAATAAGACACTCCATTTCTCAGTTCCAGGCATTTTTTCTGGCTGTTCCCCATGCCTGGAGTGTTCACCTTCCTTCACTCTGACTACTGACCCCTCCTTGTTTCCGTGAAGTGTCAATTAAAATCCCACCTAATAAAGGAAGCCTTCCCCAAACCTTCTCAATTGCTGTCCTTTTCCTCTATCAATTATCTCCTATTTATCCTGTATGTTGCTTGTTTATATAAATGTGTTTGCTTGTTGTCTCTCCCATTAAATTGTAAGCTTTTTTTTTTAATTTTTATTTAGAAAATTTTTCCATGGTTACATGATTCATGATTTCCCTTCCCCTCCCCCACTCTCTCCTTCCTCCTCCCCAAGCTGACAAGCAATTCTACTGGATTATACATGTATCATTGTTCAAAACCTATTTCCATGTTATTCATATTTGCAATAGAGTGATCCTTTAAAATCAAATCCCTAATCACATCCCCATCGAACTATGGGATCAATCATATTTTTCAAAGGTATTTCTGGTTCCACTGTTCTTTCTCTGGATGTGGATAGCATTCTTTCTTGTAAGACCCTCAGAATTGTCCTGGATCATTGCATTGCTGCTAGTAGAGAGGTCCATTATATTTGATTTTACCACAGTTTATCAGTCTCTGTGTATAATGTTCTCCTGGTTCTGCTCCTTTCACTCTGCATCAGTTCCTGGAGGTCATTCCAGTTCACGTGGAATTCCTCCAATTCTTTATTCCCTTCAGCACATAACTTCTTTCAGGCAAGGATTTTCCATAGCCTCTAGTATCCCCAGTACCTGGCACATAAAAGCTATTTATTGACTGAGTTCTAGAGTCCTTTTCCATAAATCTATGAGTCTGTCACCCATAAAGGCTGCATTAGATTTAAGGTCTTCATTAAGTTACTCAGGTTGTTTTTTTAGATAATTCTTCCCTTTCCTAAGAAAAAGACCTCACTTTGACTTAAGAAAGAATTATCCTTGATAGTAATGCCACTATTTTTTTTTCATTTAAATTGTTGACATGGCCATCTATGGAATTTTGGTGTGTATTTGTACGCTTTTGATTCTAAAAAAAACTTTTGACTTGGTGGATCATTGAAGTCTTAAATTCTATGCTTCACTAAGGACTCTTATTTATATGTTAGTCCTACATGATTCTATGATAAATATGACCACATAGTTAAAAATTCTGATCAGTTACATTCTTATTATTAGCATCATGTGAGGAATAAAACATGGAAGATGCATTCTTGCCAAAGGTATTTGATATGTAATGGGAAATGTTTTGCACAAGGTCCTAATGAAGGAGCTAAAAGTCTATCTGGAATTTATACAACCCTTTTCTTTTGGCAAAGTACTTTTCATGAATTACCTCCTTTTATCCTCATGACAAGTCTTCAAGGTAAGTCTAGATAAGAAAATGAAGGCTCAGAGATGTTAAATGATTTGATCACACAGCTGGTAAATGGGAGTGTTTGGATTCCAACCCCATTCTCAATTTATTCAAAGTCCAAGACTTTTCACTAAACCATATGAGGTCTTCTAAATACTGTTATTTGCAGATAATACAGCACTGATTGCATAAAACCCTTAGCACGTTTCAGGGACTCCTAATGAGAAATGTAAAACTCATTCAGTACATTAGTATGTACTGAAAAACATTTCAGTAATATAGGAAAAAGTAAATGGAGGAAGCATGTCAATTGTTCAATTACTCAACAAGCATTTATTAAGTACCTGAGATATTTAGTGGGCCAGGCACAGTACTAGGCATTGTAAATACAAAACAAAACAAAATGAAACATTCTACTCTCAAGAAGCTTACATTCTCTCAGGGGAAGGCAACGCATAAATATATAAATATTTCAGGAATAAAAATGTATCATCCAACAATTCTGAAGGGCAACTTGGAATTATGTACAAAGGGATTTAAAAGAATGCCTATCTTATGGTCCAGCCATAGCACTGCTGGGTTTGTACCCCCAAAAAATAATAAAGAAAAAAGACTTGTATGAAAATATTTATAGCCTTGTTCTTTGTGGTGGCAAAAAACTGGAAAATGAGGGGGTATCCTTTGATTGGGGAATGGCTGAACAAATTATGGTATCTGATGGTAATGGAATATTATTGTGCTTAAGGGAATAATGAACTGGAGGAATTCCATGTGAACTGGAATGACCTCAAGGAATTGATGCAGAGTGAAAGGAGCAAAGCCAGGAGAACATTGTTCACAGAGACTGATAACTGTGGCACAAACAAATGCAATAGACTTTTCTACCAGTAGCAGTGCAATGACCCAGGACAATCCAGAGGAACTTATGAGAAAGAACGCTATCCACATCCAGAGAAAGAACTGTGGGAGCATAAATGCAGAAGAAAAACATATGATTGTTCACATAGTTTGATAGGAATATGATTAGGGTTTTGATGTTAAAAGATCCCTCTATCGCAAATATGCATAACATGGAAATAGGTTTTGAACAATGATACACGTATAACCTAGTGTAATTGCTTGTCAGATCTTGGAGAAGAGAGGGAAGGAGGGGGAATCATGAATCATGCAACCATAGAAAAATATTCTAAATAAAAAAAAGAAAGAAGGAATAAAAATGTACAATGTAACATAAGCATATCACTGATTCCTATTCTTTTTTTGTTCTCTGTCTTTGGGTCTGTGACTGTGTCTTTCTCTGTCTTATATTTGTCTCTGCCTCTCTGCTTCTCTCTATGTCTCTGCTTCTCTATGTCTGTCTCTTTGTCTCTGTATGTCTATGTTTTTTCTTTCTGTCCCTCTGTCTGTCTCTCTGTCTCTATTTTTCTGTGTGTGTGTGCGTGTCTCTGTGTCTGTGTCTGTCTGTCTGTCTGTCTTTCTGTCTCTCTATCTCTCTCTCTCTCTCTCCCTGTCTCTTTCTGTTTCTCTGTTTCTGTTTCTGCCTCTGTCTCTTCTCTCTTTCTGTCTGTCTGTCTCTGTCTGTCTTTCTCTCTGTCTCAATGTCTGGATGGTTCCCACAAAAGATGACCAAGCTGCTAGAATTTGGGATCAGGGTCTTAAGAGTAGTCCTGGTAGCAGAAAGCCATATGTAACCTACTTCCAACTGCTGCTTCTGAAATGCTTCTGTTTCTCTATTGGCTGCTACTCGTGGGCTATTGAAGCAATGTTAGGCTCTTTTTGCAAAAGTTGAGACCCTAAATCGGTGTCTATAGCCCTTCTCCCTTGTCTTGGCCCTGAGGCACTTCCTTCAATAAGCCAGTTCTCCTAAATCTAAAATATGAAGATGTTCAGATCTGTTCAAGGGTCTCTGAGATTTAGTAGACAGCAGTAATCATAGCAGTAAAGAACTATTATAATTATAATAGCTAAGTTTGCAAAGTCTTTTATATATCTTATCTCATTTCATCAAAGGAGCCAAACTTGTGAGGTATACCTACCTTGTAAGCTAAGGCAGCAAAACTTTTTTTCCATTCAGAGTCAATTCTTCTCACTTCACAGACTTCTTTCCTCCTATCAGCCATTCCAAACTGCAGGGTTTTCCCTCCAATAATATTAGTTCCCAGCAGCAGCTGCAAAGTCTATATTCACCCACTTACTTTGTTCTGGCTGGAGTTGGGACCAAATGGATACTCTTCCCTTCTGCTTCCTTCTCTTTTCACTTCTGATTCCAGTTGTTGAGATGCTCTTACCTCAAAGATGGGTGTCCTGGCGTGGTGACTCACTTCTATCTTCCAGCGAGAAAATGAAATTCACATTTCTGTCAGGTACAACACAAATAGAACATATCCGATTGTCCTCATAGTCATCAAAAAGTTCTAGTTATGAGTTCTCAGCTGGTATCCTTAAAGTTATATGTAAGTTAGCTCCAAGAGATCAAGATATCTTGACCATCTTTGCTTTCGGCAAGTGCTTTTCCTTTTGAGCATTTTTCAGTACTTTTGTCTAAGACCCTGCTTTTTCTCAGAGGCTGGCCTAGAGACGGGAAGGCCTGAGTTCAATGTGACCTCAGACACTTCCTACCTGGGTGACCCTGGGCAAGTCTCCTAACCCCCACTACATAGCCCTCACCACACTTCTTCCTCGGAACCAATATACATTATTGATTCTAAGACTGAAGGTAATGGTGTTAAGAAAAAGAAAAATAACCGTCTAGTGTTTCTACTCCTTTTCACAAAGAAGTTGACCAAATTCAAAAAGGACAAAACTTTGTACATGTTATAAATTCAGGGTAGTTAGGGGTAGAGTTCCCTAGCTAATAAGAGATTCAGAAAGGTTTCATGTAGCAGCTGGTGCTAGAACTACATCTTAAAGGAAGCAAGGAATTCTATTGGGCAGAGGTGAAGAGGAAATGGGAGTCCAAACATCAGATATGACCAGGGAAAAGTCATGGAGATTGGAAATGGAGAGCCAAGCATGAGAAACCGGGTGAAGAAAAGTTTGACTGGACAGAGCATGGTATGGACATGTAAGTAATATGTAATAAAGGAGAAAGATAGATTGAGGGCAGAATGGGAAGGGCTTTATGAAACGAGAGAGTTTAGATCTAATCCTTGAGACAATAACCATTGCAGTGTATTCATGGTCAGACCAGACCCATGCTTAAGGAACTTCTTTGACCCCTGTGTGGAAGACGAATTGGAATCAGCAGAGACTTGAAGGAAGAGCATTTTGTAAATGGAGTATCTTTTTCCCTTGTTATAAACAAAAAGGAGCCTAGGGAGATATAGAGCTAAAATGATGTGAATGTATCTATCTGTATTCTCCCTTGCTGCAGATGATGGAGGAACCCCAACTCTGATCACCCTTGATAGTTGTTATAATTTCCTCTTTTCTCTAACAGTTGCCCAGGGAGGACCCCCGGGAGGTTAGATTATGAATATAACACCCTCCAGGAGTTCCCTACACAGTCTCAGTCCTTATGCATATAAATATATACACACATGCATGTATGTATTCCTATGTGTGTACATATGCATGTGTGTTAAACATGTGTGCATATAATAAGAATTTACACACATATATATGTACATATATATACATATATATATAATTGCATTGATACAAGTCTTTGAAACTTATCCCCTTTTAGTAGATGAAGAAAGTAGTGAGGGTCAAAGGGTTTCAGTAATTTCATGAGGGTCTGAAGTCTGAAGTTCTAATTTCCTGACTTTAAGTCCAATACATTTCCTACTAAACTAAAACTTTGCCCAAGTGTATTGTGTCTTCTTCAGGGTTACGTGCTTCCGCCCCACCATGATCATCAGGTCTTTGCCTCATGGTGCTCATCTAGCCTCCCAAGGCCTAATGACAATCCAGGCTCTTTGACACATTTTCAGCAGAAGCCCATCCCACCACTGGCAGCAGCAGCAGCAGCAGCAGCCTGCTCTCCTCTCCTTGCCTGCTGCTACTGTCATGCTGCCTGGGCTGGGTCTATAATCTCTGGGAGATGGATAGCCTCCTCTTCCAGAATGACTGCAGACAACTATGGCGAATCTGGCTTCTGGGTACCTTCTGTGCATCCTTCTGTACTGCCCCCCATCCTCCACACAAAACTAAATTTGCCTTGGTACTAAAATTCCGAATTTTGGCTTTCCTACCCATATTCACTCATTATAATCGACAACAAATATGTTTCAGCTTTGGAATATATTGCTGTTTCATGTTACTGTTTTTAAAGGCCATTTAAGTGTTACTTGCCTCATTGGTTTTCAATCATCACATATTGGTGTGCTCACTAATCAAACTGATTGATTCCATTAATCTGGGGGGTATCCAGAGTCGAGTGGAAGGACACAGTGAAATCTTTTGATCACCAATCTAGGCCTATACAGTTTCTTCCCATCTTGATCTCTATCTCCATCTGTTCTCTCTTAGGGAAGAATTAATGATTTTCCTTCCCATCCTGTTGTCACTGGTATATGCTGCGCCAAAGAGGCATTTTCCCTCCCCTTTGGGCCAAACTGGCAAACAGGGCAACTGTGGTTTATACTGGAAGACAGAGGATATGTTGTCCCTACTGCCAAGGAATGATTATTGGTAATTATTATTTTATGTGAGGAGAGCTTTAAGATGGCTAATTAAATAATGTTGCAAAAGAAGGGTTAAATGGGAGTGGAAGGGAAAAATGAATGAGAGCTTCAAAAAGTCAGATTTGCTGATTCCCTTTTAAGTCATCTCTTCCCTATAAGAGGTGCTTTATCAATGTGATATTAGCCTTTCCTTATATGACTTCCATTCTAATCAGGTTCATGACTGATATTTCTCACTGAGCGATTCATAATTCAAACCGAAGTAGCCTCTTTACTGCAAGAAGTTTTAGACAAAAAATTATGTCTTATCACTGGTCTTAACTCTCTGTAAACATACCTTTAGTCTTTTTTGGTGCCTAGAGTATATTATCTTTCACAAGCTTCTCAAAGGTCAAAAAAGACATTCCTCGGTATTAATAGATCCCAAGCCAAGATCACCCTTGATTTGTTTGACTTTAAATCCATTGATCCTTTCTTCTCTCTTTCTCTTAATGACTAATAAAAAAAATAGCAGTAAAAGTATTGTGATACTTAATGCATTCTATTTAGCTTTTACCATCCTGGGTTTGTTTTATTGTTCTCTTGTTCTTTTCTTTCTGATTTACTCACTTAAATGCCCTTACACTTATTAATGCATTACACTGTGTTCACATCATCACACAATAAATATCTTTGACAAAAGTCACATATAGATATGCCTACTTCTTGTTCACATTAATAATCAAATTAACATTGTGCTTGATTCAATGAAAACTATGACTATTTGTTGTTCTAATCCACTAAAATTCCCTTTGATTTAGAGTCATAGGCTGTCTTCACAGCTCAAAGCATTCTTCCTGACCATTACGTTCTACTCCCTCCTTCCAGTTTTTGTCATCATCATCCTTCCTATTGTACTCTAAGTATCTTACCATTGTTTTCTATGGAATCCATATTCTATTGTTAACAAAGTGCTATTCATATATACTAGGTGATATGTTCAACAGACCATTGAACTTGGAATCAAGAAAAACTGAGTTCAAATCTAGATTCAAACACAATATTATACTAGGCAATTCTTTTAACTTGTTTGCCTCAATTTCCTCATCTGTAAAATGGGGATAATAATAGCAACAATCTCCCAGAGTTGTTGTAAGGATCATATGTGATAATATATGCAAGACAATTTGCAAACTTTAAAGCAATATAAATGATGCTTTATTATTATTACCCTATATTGTTTTTAATTTTTGACATACTTGTATATGAACCCCTATGTCCCAGTCAAATGTAAGTTTCTTAATAAAATGAAGTGTTTCTCCTCAGTCTCTAGATCTTAAGAACCTAGTGTAATTATTGTTAGTTGAACTTGTTAACCCATTCTAACAGATTCGAGATTTTAAATATAATAATAAATAATAATAATATAGAGATAAGTTTGTCAAATCTTTAAGAATGTGAACCATTCCCCAATTGACAAATGGTCAAAAGAAATGAAGAAATTCTTTCAATGAAGAAATCAAAATTATATATAACTATATAAAAAGGTCTGAATAATTATTGATTAGAGAAATGCAAATCACCACACATCTAACACATTGGCTAAAATGATAAAAAGATAAATTGACAAATGTTGGAGGGCATATGGAAAAATAGGAGACACTAGTACATTTTTGTTGGAATTGAGAACTCATCAAACCATATCAGAAAATAATGTGGAATTATGCTCAAAGAGTTATAAAACTGGGTACACCTTTTGACCCACAATTGCAATTCCAGGTTTATTTCCTTAAGGTGATTAGAGAAAAAGGAGAAAAAAAAAGCTTAAATGTTCTAAAATATTTATAGCAACTCTCTTAGGAGTGACAAAGAACTGGAAATTGAAAGGATGATTAATTGGCAAACAACTAAACAAATTGTGGCACATGATTAAAAAGAAATACTACTGTAACTTAAGAAATGACAAGGAGGTTAATTTTAGAAAAAACATGGAAAGACCTACATGAAATTATGAAGATTGAAATGAGCAGAACCAAGAGAATATTAAATACAACAGAAATATTGCTTGAAGAATGACTTGTATATATGTCCATCTCTAGAAAAAGAAATGATAAATAGAAATAAGTAAGAAATGGTTTTATATGTACATATTTCTTTCTTGTCAAATGATGTCTTCTCTAATGGGGAAAGAGGAGGGAACAAGAGAGTTAATTGAATATTTTAGTGTAACAAAGAAATTAATTAATAAAAATAGTGAATCATATAATTCAATTAAAAAGCACCAGGCAAATCTTTTTTTAAAAAAACTCTTATCTTGTAGTTTAGAATCAATATTGTATTGCTTCCAAGACATAAGAATGGTAATGGATAGGCAATTGGAATTAAGTCACTTGTCTGAGGCCAAATTTGAACCTATGCTCTCCCAACTTCAAGTGTAAATCTCTATCCATTGCGCTACCTAGCTATCCTACCAATCAGGTATTAAAGGAATATTCATCAAAGTTTAAAAGTCATTAAATAGCATTTTCCTTTATCATCATCATGTCAGGAACTCAAGAAGATAACACAAAGGTAGTTAGCACTAAGGAAAGAAAAACTACTAATGACATTAAAACCACAAGTTAAATCTATCATACTTCGAGCAACACATAGCCTATAAACTATTGAACTAGGCTGAAAAAAGAGAGAGAGAAAAAAGAAGAAAAGGGCTTTGGTCATGGTCACAACCTAGAAAGAATATGGTCATGATTCTAATCTCAATGGTGCACTGAGGCCAATCATGGATTCCCAGTGAAGGTCAAGCTTCTACCATATCTCATACCTTACAGATTCCCCAAATTTTGTAGATGACCTTCTATCACCTAAAGAAACTTAAAAACAATTCTATCAATGATTCTAGAATAGGAAATTAATGTAGAAATAAATATTTTAAGCATAAAATAATAGAAGTTTTCTTACAGTGAAGGCTTCATTTCATAAATAGTTCATGAAGATCTTCTGAGATGAAAAATAAAAATAAAAACAATTATGATGGTCAAGGGATGCATCATTTGAGTCCACTGAATAAATGATAAAATCTCCAATAATATCACTAGTCCCAACTAAATAACAATATTTTTATGTTTGTCAATTTCTATCAACAAGTATAGATCATCTGAAGTAAAGTTACTAAAGTCATAGACTTTTTTAAAGCAATCTGTCCTTATCCAAAGTTGCATTGGGACTTTTAAAAACATTTTCTTTATTTATTTCCTTCATGGACCTTAATTCAAATATTATCTAGTCACAGGTTCACCAAAGTAACTTTAAGGAAATTATTATTTCTTGTAAGATAAAACACAGAAATTTAACCTCCTTTGGTCCCATCTTATTCCTCCCATTGTTATTTAGCTTTCATTTTTTTATTTAAACTGACAGTGATGTTTCATGAAATGTATCAGAGCTAGTCTATTCTGTTTCTTTTTTCTCTATTCCGCTTTAAGGGACTCTGATTCTGTCTTCGGTCACTGACTGATCTTGCCTTAAAGCAGACTATTCTTGTGTAAAGTATCTCACTTCTCCCTTAGAGGGAGAAATTAAAATTCACATTTCTTTCAAATCCATTGAAGATAGACAATGTACAATTTTTCATAGTTACTAAAATAATCTACATGTTAGGCTTACATAGGTATCATCCTCAAAATCTGAACAATATGCAAACAAACTTCTCAGAAACAATGCACTTTTGCTATATTTGCCTCTAGTTTTTCTTTAAGAGACAATCTTCTGGTGGCTCTGTGGATTGAGAGCCATGCCAAGAGGCAGGAGATCCTGGGTTCAAATTTGACCTCAGATATTTCCCAACTGTTTGACTGGACAAGTCACTTGCCTAGCCTTTACCACTCCTATGCCCTGGATCCAATACACAGTATTGGTTCTAAAATGGAAGGTAAGGGTTGTTGTTGGGGAATTTTTTTTTAAGAATCTACTTTACATCAAATATTTTCATATCTCTGTTGCTCTTCAAATACCGAGGACTGTTTTTTCTTAATGTTCCTTGTATGAATGATATTTTTCTATGCCTTTTCATCAATAAAAAAATCCAATAAAGTTATCACTTCCTCACACTTAGAGTAGATAACTTATAAAGTTCTATGTTGAACCAAATCCACTTCCTTCTGAGTCTCTAAGTTCTACCTATTTGGTTCTGTCCTTTGGAGAGATAAGATATTGTACATTATTCATAGGGAAACCTTCAGAATATCACAATCCTGTTCCCTGCAAGCCTTCTCTTCTCCAAGATAGACAGCTGAAGTTTCCCCACATGGTATGGCATTCTAACTCCTCATTACACTGCTTGTTTTCCTCCATATGTAGTCTAGCTTATCAATATCTCATAATAAAACTGTGGCAAACAGTAGGCTCACATAGCTAGGAAGTATCTGAGACCAGACTTGAACTCAGGTCTTCCAAAGTCCATGCTCAGTACTCTATCCACTGAGCCAACTAACTGCCTCCTAGCCATACAAAGGTTAAGTGACTTGCCCAAAGTCACACAACTAGGAAGTGTCTAAGGCTGGATTTGAACTCAGGGCTTTCTGAGTCTAAATCTAATGCTCTATTCATTGTGGCACCTACCTGTCCCTTTTGTAGGTGGTGGCAGCAGAACTGTTTTGAAGAGAGCAAAGGATTCCCTGAGATGGAGCTGAGGACAGGATGCATTCCAAACACAGGCTATCAGCCCTACAAAAGTCTGGTGGAACAGCTAACATTGCCTGAATAGGATAAGATAGTTGGAAAACCTGTTGTGGAGAGCATAATGTTTTAGCCTGAGCACAGCAGAAACTAGAGCACTGGATTTGGAATCAGAGGAACCGGGGGCAATTTCCACCTCTGCCATTAACTACCCGAATAACTTTGGGCAAATTTCTTAGCCTTTGTAGGCTTTTGTTGTTAGCTACTCAAGGGCCATGACTGTTTGACATTTCTCTTTGTATCCCCAGCCCAAAGGCCAGTGCCTGGCCAGACAATTAATAGAGCAATTCATGTTTTCTGACTTCAGCTGCAATATTAGCCCTCACAGTGTTCTCTAAGCAATTTATCTCCAAAAAGTTGAGGGTCAACACCATTGACTCAAAGGCTTTCATGCTGGAAAAGACTTTAAAGATTATTTCATCCACCTTCCTCATTTTAAATATGAGACAACAAAAACTCAAAAAAGTAAAGGTCATATAGGACATAGGTAATAGGGTCAGAATTGGAACCCAGGTTGCTGACTCCATAGTCAAATCCCTTTGCACTACATCATACCTGCTCCTATAACTATTTGTCACACAAAATGTAACATGACTTTCCATACTCTCTTAAATTAGCCTATATTTTCAGCCCAGTTTCTTTTTTTTTTCTTTCTCCATCGTGCTTAGCACAATCTAAGACTCCCTGTATATGCTGAATAAATGTCTGTTGATTTGGCTATGTTCCATGCTCACAGATTTTCTCTTCTTTTTTTGGCCAGCAATCTCATAAATGCATTGTTCAGTCGTTTTTCAGTCGTGTCCAACTCTTCGTGACCCCATTTGGAGTTTTCTTGGCAAATATACTAGAGTGGTTTGTCATTTCCTTCTCCAGCTTATTTTACAAGTGAGGAATTGAGGCAAATAACATTAAGTGACTTGCCCAGGGTCACATAGCTCAGTAAGTATCTGAGATGAGATCTGAAATCAGTAAAAGGAATCTTCCTGACTCTAGGCCTGGCACTCAAGAGAGACTAGCTGATCAAATAGATCAAGAAGAGTTGATCACTATAAATGGCAGAGAAACTCAAAGTGTATGCCCTACTGATGACACTGTCTCTGTCTACTATCATTTATTTTACCTTTGAACATTGGCCTGTCCATTCCCAATTAGCAGATCATTTGTTTTCTCATTTCTCATTTTCTCAAATTTAATCAATATAATCATTCCATTCTGTATTCTATTAATTAGCAGTACTTTAAGATGTCCCATATCCTTAGTTCATGTGATGCATCAAGCTTTTGGTCAAATCACATACCTAAATATATAAATATACCAAAAGAAAGACCATCCTTGACAATATTTTGTATATTTAGAACACCATCTTTATATTATGGACTTCTTGGTTAGTCTGAGGTCTCCAATCAACCTTTTCTTATAATAATATTACTGGGATTTTTTTAATCATAATTGAAGAAAATGCTAAATTTGAGTTAGGAGTTAGCAAAAATAAAGATGTGCCTTTCATTCCCAGTTGTAGTAAGGGACTATGTAGGTAGCAACATATTTCCCACCTTTTGGTCTTTTTACACATGCTATCTGCCTTCAGCTCTACCCCTGTCCCCTCTGTAAACCTGATGAAACAGGCTATTTCCTATGCCAAGTATTTCCTGGTCAGTGATAGCACAGTTGCAATCTCTAGGACCATGATGGCCCCCATCAAGATAGTCAAACTGCTAGTGCAGGGGCAACCTGCAAGTAAAAATATCGTTGCTGATAAGCAATGCAAAGGCATAATGGATTGTCTAATCTGAATTCTGAAGGATCATGGAGTGCTTTCCTTCTTGTAGGATATGATGTAGTAAATTTCATCAGATATTTCTCTATCCAAGTCTTTAACTTTACCTTTTAGGATAAGTATAAGCAGGGATTTGGGGAAAGAATGGATAAGTATATACAGTTTTTTGCTGGTAATCTTGCATGTGGTGGGTACAGTTGGAGCCACTTCTCTTGGCTTTGTCTACCCTTTGAATTTTGAGAGCAGTTGATATTGGGAAGATTTGGCATTGAGAGAGAATTCAAAGACTGAAAAATTGCCAAGGCTGATGGAATTAATAGTTTGTATGAAGGTTCAAAAGTCACAGTACAGAGTATCATTATCAAACGAGCAGCCTACCTTGAACCACAAATGGGATGTTCCCAGAAGGCTCAGCGACTGCTTTAGCAGGTGTGATCCCCTGTCTCTTTGATATAATAAATCAATAAATGAAGTTATAGTCTGGATACCAATGAGTTAATATCATGTGCACTGAGACAATTGATTGCCGTGGTGATAGGGTGGGGTGCTGTCAAAGATGAGGATGGCAAAGCTTTCTTCAAGGGTTCTAGGTCCAATGCTCTTAGAAGCATGGATGGAGTTTTTATGTTTGTCCTATACAATGAATTAAAAGTAATCTAAATACTTCTAACTAAAAACAGAAAGGAAGACTATAAGGAATGTAGAACAGAAGTGTCAAACACATAGCTAAAGAGCTACAGAAGTTCCACAACACTTCCTCATTCTGTCTGATCCAGATTAAAATGTAATTGGGAAATGTTTAACAAAATAAATGAAATATGAGAAAACAAATAATGTTATTTTGTGATTGTCTATGAGAATATGTGCCTATTCGTAACTCAGCACTATATAGATAATTTTGTACAACTAAATATTTCACTGTTATCATCTATGTTGGGAATTTTTCTATAAAATGATAAAAAAGAATACTCTGACTCCTTATGTAAAAAAAAAAGCTGGATTATGAAGAAAAGAAGAAATAAAAGAAAAATATAGTTTTCCCATAAAAGTTTATAGATCATCTGGTATCTATCCATAAATCCCTTCTAGACATATAAACCCCAGGTTAAGAACTTTTATTCTGAGATGCAATAATTCCATCTTGATTTTAAGGCACGAATGAGATTAAGACAAGCATTAAGAATTGTTATACCATTAAGAGAGGGATTGATGATTAGAAGAGACCAAGTATGATTGCACTGGGTTAGAAACCAGCAAAGTTGAAATATTGTTTTTCCACTGTTGTTCATCCTCTTTAGGCTTCAGTTTTATTCATTCATTCACTCATCATCAACAAATGGAGGAAGTGCCTACTACGTATAAGGTATTATCTTATAAATGATAAAAATAATACATGTAAAACACCAAATTAGATAAGACCATGAATCATTTTGCAAAACTGATAGTGCTATATAAATGATAGCTAATGTTATTACTATTATTGTGTTATTATTATTGCTTAGTAGATAAACAATTAATTCCTCCTATTAAAAAGTTCCTAATAGCCATTTCTTCCTTTTTTAAAATGATAAGGTCTAAGGTCTATCTTTAAGGTCTCTTTTAGCTCTTTATGAAGTAAGATCCCTGAGAGTAGGATTTATTTTACTTTTGGCTTTATAACCCTCATGTCCTAACGTAGTATCTGGTATGCAATTGTTGCTATGCTGGGCATTTAAAATTTTTTTTGCTGAATTGAATTAGTTCTAGAGAGTAGTAGGTCAGTAGATTTAGCAAAGATTTGTGAGGGAAGGAATTCCAAATTCTCTTGGTTTTCTTTGAACTCATTTGTACCCATTTATTTGTATCCATTCGTATTGGAATCCAGTCACAGGATTAAAAATATTTTTCTAAAATATTGGCATCAGTGTTTAATTTACAGAAATTAGATTCCATTTTCTTATTTGTATGCTGTCATCCTATTTATATACTTTGAGTAAACAAAAATAATTATCACTAATAAAAAGTATCATGCAGTCAAAAATACATCTCTTTGGTTTTCTTTTTTTCTGTGTGATTAAGTTCTATTATCATGAATAGGAGTAAAAGAACTCATTCTTAATGGAACAATACATACTCAGATATTAATAAGGCATTTTGCTAATATGAAAGACAATCCCCCAAATAATAGATTGGAGATTGAATCATCATACACCAGTAAGGGAGAGCCTGCCATGAGGAGTAAGATTTTCTAACTCGATTAACTCAGTGGTCATGTGTGCTGGACAGTTCAGGATGTCTTTATAGAATCGTAGCATCCAAAAGTTGGACAGGAGTATAGAAATCACCTTGATCAGTTTCCTACCCATTGCAAGTACTCCCTCTAGTTATTGAATTCTTGCTTGAACATCTTCCCTCTGGCTGACTGTGAGAAACTTGCTACCTTATGAGGCAATCCATCCCATTTTTATATAATTTCTAATTGTTTATAAATTCTTCTTTACATTTATCTGAAAGCTATGCTATTGAGTTCTCCAGAGGTAGAAGGGGAAAATTAGATAACTGAGTACACATACACATGCATATGAAATACATATGATCTAATACCATATATAAAACATATATGTATATGTACATATCTATTACATTAGAGAACAAGAAATTAAAGATTCCTACTCTCTAACTGAATGACAGATTTCTGAACAGCTGCAAAACTGAACAGATGTGCAGAATCTTAAGTAAGTTCTGTTTTCCAAGAGTGAAGGACACAGACAAAACAAAGAAGCAAGAAAGGAAGAAAGGAGATAATGAGAAACACATATCAAAAACCAGAGCCTATGCTGCAGAAGGACAAGGCTTTCATTTCATTGGATGGATAAATTCTGGGCCTAAGAAACAAGTTTCACATTAACAAAATAGCCCATTACAGTCTCCTGATTCTCCATCCATGTCTTTAATGGGAGACAATTGTATGCTGCAAATGTTATCTCCACTGAATAACAATCTATAGTAAATCAGCTTTGCAAAAAGGAAAGTTACCAGCTCCAGTTTATAGCAATTTCCCCCAGACTGAGGTCCACAGAGACAATGGTAATGCCCAGAACACTTACTGCTTAATGACTGCCATCCCATACCACCTGGATGCCTATGCTTAATAAGGATGGACATTATGAGATTTTGGAAAACAACTACAAATAGTGACTTTGTTGTATAATTTCAAGGGTGCATCAACTTAAATTCAGTGCAACAAAAAATACATATTTTAATAAATTGCACAGTTACTCCCTTCCACTCAGACCCCAATGTGTACGTGCCATTTTCTCCAAAAGAATGTAGGCAGTTTGAGAGAAGGACTGCTTTTTAACCTTATTTTATTGTTGTCTTTATATATAAGCAGTGACTGGCATGTTACAAGTAATTAATAAATGAATTCTAAAATTGATAAGTCAAAAGGGTATCATTATATGAATGTTAAGTGGCCAGGGTTATGTGGCTGATGTTGGCCTCAGGAAAGGAGAAGGTTGGTTGGTTTGATTCTTTCTAAAGACCAAACTAGACAAGGTTCCAGACCCAAAAGGAAGTGAATAAGACAAAAGGACTGGCTGTATTTCCAGTCTTGAAAGTCAGAACTTCTGTAGAGCTAAAAGAAAAATAAAGAAAGGCTTTCCTGCCTAACCAAGTTAATGGCCAAGACTCCCCTGGCGCAATTCAACAAAAAGACAGCATCATTCCAGCCTGGAGAAAGATTACAGAGAGAAGCATCTCTTTATGTTTCTCTTTCTTGCATTTGGGCCATAGCATACACTTCTGTTTTCTGACAACAATGAATTGACAGAAAAAGAAAAAAAAATAACAAGGAATTCTCTGAATCTGAAGCAGCTCTATTTCCCTCTATTACCCAGGAGCTCCCAAGACACCACCAGAGAATTTCACAGATGATTGTTTTACTCTTAATAGTCTACTTCTGAAGTATTTAGAACATGCCAATCCCTTCTGAAGGACAAGCATTCTAAGCCAGTAGATACTTGTTATTATGCTTACAGCTATGTTACGGTAGAAAGAGCACTGGAATGGCAGTCAAAGATCCTGGGTGCAGATTCCAGCTTTTTTTTTCCCATTTGATTTGGGGTTTTCATTTTTGCTCAGCCTCAGTTTCCATATTTGCAAAATGGTGAAGCTTATAGATATGCTTCCTCCTTCAGTACACTTTTTGAGCAAAATTCTTTGCAAACTTAAGGTCCACATAACAGATTTCAATCATATAAATTAAGGTATCTGGTGGAATTCTAAGTCTTTTCCCTTTGTTCACAGAGGTAAATTTACCAGCATTTTGATAGCAGGACCTGTTTTCATTTTTGTTTTTATAACCATAGGGTCTAGCACAAGGACTTTGTTGAATTGAATTGAACTGAATTGAGTTGAACTAAATTCTGGAACTGCTCTCTATATTGGTCTGCTTATATCATAGATGAAAGCTAATTTATAAATTTTATCTTAAAGAGCTCTCCATAATATTTTCCTATTTGCATATTAGATATGATAGTAAAGCCAGCACCCATGATCCCATATATTTGCCTAGATGTAGCTTTCATAAAATCTCTCTTCTTCAGCCACAGAATTTTTTTCAAGTGAGGTCCTATTAAAAGGTAATAACATCTTATAAATAGAAGAGACAATAACATGATTTGGCTGGTAATTGCAGCAGAAATAAAAATATATTATTTTCTGTTCATTGATTTATCTCATTCTTTCACTCAATAAATATTAGTTAAACACTGACTTATGCATAGAAGGGGATACAGAGATATATAAGAATAAAGTAACTTCCTTCAAAGACTTTAGATAAATACAGAAAATAAAGTGTTTAATCCAGAGCTAAAATGCAAGATATAATGCAATAAGTACCCAAGGAGTGTCAGCTCAAGGAGCCTGGAGTCAAGAATACTCCCCTTCCTGATTTCAAATCTAGTCTCAGACACTTACCAGCTCTGTGACCCTGGGAAAATCACTTAATTCCATTTGTCTCAATTTCCTCATTTGTAAAATGATCTGAAGAATTAAATGGTAGACCATTCTAGTATCTTTTCCAAGAAAACCCCAAATGGGGACATGAAGAATGAACTAGAGCAATGAACCACATGATTCAAAATAAATTCAAATAAAGTGTTGAGAGTGAGGAGAAATCACCTTAGGCTGGGTTGCCATAGGTTTATTGATTCAAAGCTGAAAGAGTTCTTGTTTTACGAACTGAGTGCTGAAGGAGCTCCTGAGACCTCAGGCTGCTTCCCCTCTGAATTGTCATGTGGGTAAGTTAGGCTGACTTCCTTGGCCTACCTTGGCATTTCCAGACTCTCTACCTTAAGTAGGCCTCTTGCCTCTCTGATTGCTAAGGCCTTGTGACTTGTAGCCTAGTTAATTAGCCTTTCAATCCTCTCTCCACCAGGGCTAAAGGTGGGCCCCCGGCTAGCCTCTCCCTCTCTCTATTTCCCTACCTTCTACCTTCCTAATTGTAAATAAACTACCTTAAACCTATCCTGACTTGGGTCTATTTTAATTATGGAATCAATCTGAAATATTGATTCCTGGCAGCCACACTTTAAACATATATATATATATATATATATATATATATATATAAATTGTCCAAATATTACATCACATAGCTCATGTCAGAGATAGGATTCAAATCTAAATTTTCTTAACTCAAGATTCTAGATTCTGTTATCTGCTACACATTTTACTGACTCTTCCAATCTTATCTATTTAATATTATTTTATTTTTATAAATGCAAAATTTCTTCTTTGCATTTACCTCCCAAGTCAAGAATTAACCAAGCAATACTACTACTAGATGTGTATATCAAAGAGATTTTTTTATATCAAAGATATTAAAGATAGGGGAAAAGAACTTACCTGCACAAAAATATTTATAGCAGCTCTTTTTGTGTTGACAAAGATCTGGAAACTAAAGGGATCATCAGTTGGGGAATGCCTGAACAAGTTGTGATATATGCTTGTAATGGAATATTATTGTGCCATAAGAAATGACAAACAAGATGATCACAAAGAAACTTAGACTTATTTGAAGTGATGAAAACTGAAGTGAGCAGAACCAGGAAAATGCTGTACATAGTAACAACAATAAAGTATAATGCTCAGTTGTGAATGACTTAACCATTATCAACAAGACAAGGATCCCAGACAACTTCCAAGAGAAGTATGACAAAAAATGCATATACACCATGGAAGGAACAGAGAGAGTCTGAATGCAAATTTTAAAATACCATTCTTTATTTTATCCATGAATTTTTTCTGGTAAACAATACGTGTCTTATTTCACAACATATGGAAATAGGCATTATATGATAATATATATATGTATAACCTATATTATATTACATAACTTCTTGGGAATAGGGAGGGGTAGAAGGGAGAGAGAGAATATGGATTGTAAAATATCAGAAAATGAAAATTTTTAAAATTATATTCAAATATAACCTGTAAAAAAATAAAATTTTTTTCTAATAAAAATAAGCTATATATAATTATCACAGTGCTGTATACAATTTTTATAGATAAATGGTCATGTTACAAATGTTTGTCAGATTTGTAATAAAAAATATAAAACTTAAAAACCATCAAGAATGAGTTTTTCAAATTTTCTATTCAGTGACACAAAAATTATAAATGTGCCTTTAGTGACTGACAGATTACCTTAACCAAATAATAGCCTGCATTGGAAAGTCCATTCTATTGCACTGTTATCTTACTTAATAAATATTATAATATTTAAAAAGCACCTGGCACAGTGCCTGGTACATAGTAGATATTATAGAAATGTTAGTTATTATTGATATTATTTTATATTAACAATTAAAATTCTTGAATCACTTACCTTAAATCTTAGAAATATTGTCTAAAAAAGTTTTATTATATGTAATCCAATAAGATTTTTTACAATAATTTGCTTTACTATAGGACTTTTTCCAGCCCTCTCCTTAAAAACCTGGATTCTTGTTTTTAAAGCAAAGCTAAAGGAAGAGGGGAAGTATAAATAGTGGCCTCTGAATTTGTTTTTGCCATCCAGTGTGTTAAGTGTGAAAAAAGAGCACTGATGGTCTCATTATTATAATTAAACAATAAGAAATAGAGAAAAGATCTCAGAGTTCTTGAGCTAATGAAACTTCATATCTCTCTCTTAGTAAAGATGTTCACTAGAGTAAAATATACTCAAAGCCAATCAGTAAGTTCAGCACAGTTCTCCATTTAATGCTTCCAGTGCAGTAGAAAACTACAAATCCTTCGTGTACATGCCCCTAAACTGTATAAACATTATTGATTGATCCAAGTCCCCAGAATGTTCAGAACTCATGCTTGGCCCTCACTCCTGCTTGGCACTCATTGCATTCTAATTTCATGGATTCCCTGGCTCATTTCCCACAGCAACTGTTCCCAAATTTTCATCTCTCATCAAGCCCCCGACCATACCACCCGCCCCTATGTTTACAACTCATAACTTAGCCCTCTGCTTCTCTGAGAAGATTCAGTCTATCTGATGGTAACTCACCTCCACATTTCTCAACACTACCACCCAGTCTTTCTTTCATCCCTTTATGACTCAGAAGTAAAGATAACCCTGCTAGTGATAGCCTGACACAAAGAACACTTTTTCCAACTAACAAGAAAGACAAAACTTGTAATAAATGTTGGAGAGGATGTGGCAAAATTGGGACACTAATGCACTGCTGGTGGAGTTGTGAACTGATCCAACCATTCTGGAAGGCAATTTGGAACTATGCCCAAAGCCAAAAGACTTTAATTGACTGCCTCCCCTTTAACCCAGCCATACCACTGCTAGATCTGTACCCCAAAGAGATAATAAGGAAAATTACTTTTACAAAAATATTTTAGCTGCACTTTTTGTGGGGGCAAAAAAATTGGAAAATGAGGGGATGCCCTTCAATTGGGGAATGAATGAATAAATTGTAGTATCTGTTGGTGATGGAATACTATTGTGCTCAAAGGAATAATGAACTGGAGGAATTCCATGTGAACCGGAATGACCTTCAGGAATTGATGCAGAGTGAAAGGAGCAGAATCAGGAGAACATTATACACAGAGACTGATACACTGTGGCACAATCAAACAGCAATGCAATGACCCAGGACAATTCTGAGTGACTTATGAGAAAGAATGCTATCCACATTTAAAGAAAGAACTGTGGGATCAGAAACATGGAAGAAAAAACATTTCCTTGATCACATGGTTCAATGGGGATATGATTGGGGATGTAGACTCTAAATAATCACTTTACTGCAAATATTAATAGTACAGAAATAGGTCACAATCAGTGATACATGCAAAACACAGCTGAATTGCTCATTGGCTACGGGAGAAGGAAGGAAGGAGGGGAGGGAACGAATACAAATCATGTAACCACGGAAAAATATTCTAAATCAATTAATTAAATAAATTTTTTAAAAAGAAAAACAAAACTTAGTGTCAGTTCTTCTGGATGTGGGAAATAGTCTAGGTGGGTGGCAGAAGGAATAGTTACTATTCCTCCTTGGCTTTCATTCTGTTATTATATCTCCCATTCTTGCCAGTAGCAAGACCTCAGGGATCACTATCTCTTCCAGTCTCTTCTTCCTTCTTTTTAGACAGGAGTACATTGATTTGTGGAGTAGATGATTGTGCAGGTCACGTTTTAGAGTTCACGCCATCCCTAGAAGTGTCAGGCCTAGGTCAACAGCTTTTCCACAATGGAAGAGAATAATTGCTATTCCCCATTTTTATGGAGAAAACCTTGCTTCTCAATAACAAACATCCTTCTACCTCTTTTTTTGATTCAATCATTTCTAATTTTCTCCAGATCCTTCTCCAAATATCTTCCTCTCTCCTTCCTGCATCTTCATTTGGTCTGTTCACATATGAAACAAAAGAAAGGTCAGAAAGACTTCAGGTAAAATCAAATGAAACATGTTCCCTTCTGTTCTGCCTGCCTGTCTCCATTCTGATTATCTCAGGGATAAACATAGAATTCAGTCTCTTTAGACCACTCAATCATAGTCCAGGAAGAACTGCTAGTAATAGCATATTTGTGCTGACTCAAGTAGTATTTTCCCAGATATGAGCACTTGCCTATCAGTAAATGAATTAAGATCTCAAATCTCTGTCATTAAAAACAGCCAACAACATTCAGCATGCAGCAGAAATGAACTATTGTTTCTAAGAGCCCAGGTCAGGGAGGCATCCAAAACTTCTGTGCTTACCAGAGAGCTTGGAACCTAAAAGGCACTTAATAAATGTTTTATGAACTAACTGAACTTCATAATCATGTATTGATGATGCACAAGTTCCTATATAAAGTATCACTCATTGTCTAGAGAGGGATGCCCAGTACCTTCTTTAGAGTATGTAATGCCTTCACCTCTTCTAACTCTGGCATAGATGTGACATGTTGATAATAAAGTCTATTTCATTAGAATACAAGCTCTGGCAGGTCACTTGACAGACTGGAAATTGTTTTATTACACAGTCATATGCAGTCATATCTGAGGTCCAGCCTAGCAAAATTCACATCAGTGAATTATTTTTGGTCATACCAATTCTTGAACAGTTTCCCAAATTTGAGATAGGTTATGACCTTAGAGAAACTCTCAAAGACAGTTCGATGGATGCTAGAGGGTCCAAAAGAACAATATAGCCAGGTATAGTAATGGCAGTGAAAACAACACTGAAGCAAAGCAAAGCTCTGATTAATTGTAATGACCAGTCTTGGTCCAGAAGAATGGAGAATGAAATATACTTCCCTCTTCTTGGTGGAGAAATGGGACTTCTCCTGAAGAGTGTCAGATATGGTTTCTTCCATAATTAGTTCTGTTTTATAGTTTGTTGAAGAAAAACACGGGATTCTACCGAGGTATAAGACTATATAGAGGTAAATGATCACTGTAAAAATGAAATATCCATAAATTAGAATTTAAATTAAAAAATGAAAGAGAGAGGGGCAACTAGATAGCTCAGTGGAATGAAAGTCAGGCCCAGATATGGGGTGGTTATGAGTTCAAATCTGACCCCAGATACTTCTTAGCTGTGTGATCTGCACAAGTCCCTTAATCCCTATTGCCTAGCCCTTACCACTTTTCTGCCTAGGAACCAATATTATCAGCAATATTATCAGCATTAATTCTAAGATGGTAAGGGTTTTTAAAAATGAATGAAAAAGAAATGGACTGCAGAGATCTAGGGTTCTCTGACTCTTCACATATTTTTAGAAACTCTTAGAAGACCATCTTGATTCTTCACCATTTGTCACATTTCTAAACCTAGTATATAAGATAAGAGTAAAAAATACAGAAGTGAAATGCCATTCCTTGAATGTATATTAAGTCTCCAGTCTCTGTTTTCTCTCAATACTATCTAGACTTTTCACCCTTAAGTTTAAAGTAATTGTTTTCTAGCTAAAACTCAAAATATCAAACTTGCCTGTTAATCCATACTAATTACTCTAGTGTGAACACATCTGGAAGTCATGCTGCAGCTAAACTGGGTCAACTGACAGATCCAATACATCTTCCCGTGTGTTCATTTTGACATACATTCTGCTGAAAATAAGCAGTCATTAAGGAGGAGGAGAATTTAAGAATGACATTTCCCTAAGTGTACAATTATTATAATTGCTGAGGCTGCAGTCACTGCAGCCTGACCTTTCGTGGAGATCTCATTTTTTTTCTGCAATGGAAATGGCTTCATAAACTAGCCTAATGAAGTAGAAGCTAGCAGCCCACAGAACTAACCCAACACTTGGTGGTCTTCAGCTCTTCTGGGGGAAGGGAAGGCAATAATGTAGGTGATTTCCCTGTCCTTAAGGAAACAAGGAACCACACTGGCATCAAAATGGCAGAGCAACTGAAAGCAGAAAAGGAGGGAAGGAGAAAGGAAAGAAGACAGAGTGGGAGGGAGGACAGAAAAGAAGGAAAGAAAGAGATGGGAGGAGGGAGGAAGAAAAACAGGTTACAAGTTGACATCATTTTAGCTTCCAGGTACAAAATTCCAGCTAACCTGCCTTAGCAATGGTCTTAGAGGAAGTGCCTACATTAATATCAGAGAGAGGTCAAAGTATCATAGTATCCCCTTTCCCAGAAACCACTATAATATTCTGCACATAATTGGACTTGCTAAATATTTATTAAATAACTAGGGATGTTAACAGTAAATTGATTGTCTAGAGTCGCTTAGTGAGTTACAAATAAAACTAAGAACAGATCTCAAACTTCTGGATCACCAGTTCCCTATAAATAGCTACCAATGATTTCTCTGTAACAATAGCAGCATAGGAATAGTGTAAGGAGCTGCTACTATAGGAAAAGTATTAATACTCATAGAAAAATTTGTGTGTTTAAAGGATTACTTTGTTATTAGTTGATTCATTAGGAAAAGTTGCTATAAATCACCCCAATTACAAGGGGAGAAAAGACCCACAGAAATGTCTGCATTAGTTTTTAGTCTATGGTTTTGCCACAAGCCCAGAAGCCAGAGCAAATGATTATCTCCTATTTGTCATTATTCTTACTTTAATTGTCAGCAGGGCTGTGTTCAGGTTGGTTTGTGAATTTCCATACATTCAAGGACAAGCCAGACTAGTTTCTTTTGGTGTATTAAGAAACAGTCCAGGAAATGCAGCTAAAGTTTGCTGTAAATTTTTTTAGAAGCTTACCATGAGGCAATGTGTCTATCATTTGAAAAGAGAGACAAAATATCAATTTTCCAAAGTGTGTTCAAAAGCATCCACTGATGTAATGGCATGTTCTAATCATAACCTTTTGTCTCTAATGAATGGAAAGGATGCAGGATTTTTATACAAAGAATTGGGGTTCAAATCTTGATTCATTCAATTAATAATATGTGAACATAGACAAGTCATTTCATGCTTCCATTTCCCAGCCACTAAAATGTAGAGGCTGGATGGGGCAGTGTGTATATATGAATGATTCAAAAGTCTCTGTTAGCTCCAAATACCACTATAGAATCTTATATGAGAAGTGGCAGAAATTCTGAGAGTTCTCCTGAATTTTTTCCTGAAGGTTATCTTTAAGTCATATTTTGGAAAGGTTGTAGGTGAAAGAAGAAGGGGGAAAACAGTTTCTTACTCTGGGTTGAACTAATTCATCATAGGCACTTGTGTTTTAAAAAAAACCAGTGACTTGCAGAATTTGAAGTCACTTTTCCTTCTGGCTATGTTTCCATAAATATTTAATAATGTAGACAAAGACATTGAAAAAGGATTCAGTTGTAGAATGGGAATCCTTGGTAGGATGGGTAAAGTTGGTAGAATTTTCCTTAGTGGACTGTTTATGTGCTGGATGCCCTGTTTCACTTTGGCAGCATCTTAGGTCTCATTTTAAAATGTAGAACAGGCTCCAGGGCCAGGAGTAAAGGAATCCAGGAATGCCCACACAGCACTATCTCTGTCTGCTATCTCTCTTTTGTTCTTGGCATTTTGCTGTTCAGTCATTTTCAGTTATGTCTGACTCTTGGTGACTCCATTTGAGATTTTCTTGGCAAAGATATTAGAGTGGTTTAATAGTTTCTTATACAGTTCATTTTGTATTTGAGGAAACTTAGGCAAATGGAGTTAAGTGACTTGTCTAGGGTCACACAGCTAGCAAGTGTCTGAGGCCAGATAGCATTCAAGCCCTCCATATCTTATTTCCTTGCTCTCACTTCATTTTTTCATCATTCATCTCCTAGATGATATTTTTATACCATTTCTTGGACAAAAGTTTATTAGAACTACTATATGTTAGAATGGTATTTACATATTTGATTCACTGAGTATTGAGGTGTTACTCATTTTATATGCCTCATGTTGAAGCATTCCTGGGAAAATGTTATTGTTAAGATGTTTAAGATGTTGGTTTTTCCAAGGAACATATCGGAATTAATAATTATGATGATGGTGGTAGTGATAACAATAATAATAATGGCACTTGTGTGGCATTTTAAAGTTAGAAAAGCACTTTTAAAATTTTATCTCATGTTATTCTCATAAAACTCACATTATTCCCATTTTAAAGATATGGAAAATGAGACAGACAGAAGTTAATTGATTTGATCAGTGTTGCACATCATTTGAAAGTCAGATGCCAGATTTGAGCTTGAATCTTGCTGTCTCCAGATTCATTGCACAAGTTAGTCACCTAACTGTCTTGAAATTATAACAATTTTCCAAATTCAACCTAAATCATTCTTCTTTTCTTTTTGAACTCTGGTTCTAAATAATTGTCACCTGTAGTGACAATAAGGAGATATAAGATATATTGAGGAATTTACTCAATGAGTTGTCTATTCAACATCTCATAATCTGGGAAATATACATTCCTCATTTCTTCGGTTTTATTTCCTGTATGAATTATTATGAATGTGAGAAGCTGTGTATATTATTGAGCAAGCCTTATGTTATTCTATGACAAGTTATCTGAAAATAGGAACATATAGAGTAACTGATCATCTACTGGGATTCTGTCTTCTCTTTGAACCCTATGCAAAACATCTTCCTCAAGGATCTCCCCAATATATATTCTCTCCTTCATGAGAGTGTTAGAGTCAGGTCAAGCTGGTAAGCATCAGTGTGTTAGAAATATACATATACATATTTTCTAAAATCTACACATAACACAATTTTAAAGTTTAACTTGTATTATTAGCATTTCCTTAAGTCTATATAATCAACAAAACAATCAATTCAAGCCCTGATGTCTGGCATTTGGTAGTTTCTAAGATGGTAAATGCTCAAGCAGAAATTTTAAGAACTGGCTTTAACCACTCCTAGTAGAGTTAAAATGTGTTTATTCCACTGTTGTCAATGATAAAAAAAATATTGCCACAGCAACATTCTCAGATAGATTCCATTTTGCTCCTACTTGTTGTCTTCTCAGTTTTATCTATTCATGGGTTGATATGAGATGTCAAACATTTTGTAATTTCATTTTAACTTCAACTGTTCTTTGTTGTAGGGCAAGAGGAATAAAAGAAATAAAAGATGCACTATCTACCCTTAAATCTTCCAATCTAATTTGAAATTTTCACATGTAGAGGTAAAGGTACCATAGAGATCATCTAACCTAGCTTCCTCATTTTATAAAAAAAAAGAAACTAAGGACCAGGAAAAGTGATTTTTCCCAAGGTCATTCAATGAAGTCAGTGCGATAAAAGGGACTAGAATCCAAGTCTGCTAATTAATAGCATCTGTGGCATGAAGGACAGATCCGAAGAGGAAGAAAATAGAAGTAGTAAGCCCTATGAAGAGGCTACAGCAATTGCCTGTATATTAGGGTGTTGGTGGTATGAAGAGAGAGAAAGGAAAAGATAAGAGAGATATTGTCAAAGTGAACTTGACAGGACTTTATATTTGATTAAATATGATAGATGAGAGACTAGGTAGAATAGTCATAAGAAATTGAAAAGTATTAAGGGAAGATGGATTATTAGATCACTGTAGAGCTCAAAAGAGAGAGGTCAGAGCTAGAGAGACAGATTTGAGAGTCATCTGTGTAAAAGTAGTGAATTGTCTATAATCCACCATATGGGTGATAAGCAAAAGAGCTAGAATTTGAATCCTAATTTTCTGTCTTCAGAGACGGTATTCTTTGCCCTCCCCCAGACATTAAGATTAAAGAGGTAAGAAAAGTAAAAGACTCCAAGGGAGAGGGTTGCTAGGGGTATCCTATTGGGTAAGTCCTGTTTTGGTCAACATGAGAAAATGTTAGATAATTTCTATAATACAACAGAGTCTGCTGAATCATGTAACACAGTGGCAAGGCTATAAACCATGCATATCAATCAAAGATGGGATAGGGTTGGTCTAGAATAAGATTTCTCAGCAAAAGATTAGGCAATAGGTGGAATTACTTTAGGTATTTTGTTTATGCATAATTTGGAAAAAGCAGATGATTATGTCAGAAGTTGAGATGACAAAAGCTAGACAAGTGGGGAATTCTCCATTTGTTGTTGTTCTCCATCAGTCGTGTCTTACTCTTCATAACTCCATTTGGAGTTTTCTTGGCAAAGATACTGGAGTGGCTTGCCATTGCCTTCTCTAGCTCAATCTAGAAATGAGAAACTGAGGCAAACAGGTTAAGTGACTTGATCAGGGTTACACAGCAAGAAGGTGTCTGAGGCCAGATTTGAACTCAGGAAGATAAATCTTCCTGACTTCAGGTTTGGCACTTTATCTACTACACTACCTGCTTGGTTATCAGAGTTAAATCACTGCATATTTTGATATATAATTCACAAGGTTAAAACCTAAATCTAATCCCTAATTCAGTGTTCTGTCCCAAATCCAATTATGCTTCTATCTTAGGAATACTGATGTCAGAAATAGGCCTAAATAGGGCCATATTTGCCTAGATTCCTCATCTGCAAAATAAGGATAAATGTCACACACTCATGAGCACATATTATGTACCTCCACCAAAATGGAAATTGGTTCACTATGAGAGAAACATGCTTTCAACATTCTGGCATATCATATTCTATAAGAGCTAATGCCATTCTAAATTGAGGAGTAATGTGATATTCTGGAAATCTTCTGAGCTTGGAGTCATGATACCTCAGTGCCACATATTCTGGGTTATATGACCTTGGGTAAGTCACTATATGTTTTAGAACTTCAGTTTCTTCATATATAAAGTAAGAATAATTATAGTTACATTATCTACAATTGTTTTGAGAAAAGTACTTTGCAAACCTAACAACTTTACTTAGGTTTTCCCAAAAGTCTTGAAGCATTTTTAAGCTTTAATAGACATGACTAGAGGGCAGTTAAGTGGTATAGTGGACAAAGCACTGGCCTGGAGTTGAAGAAATTCATCTTTCTGTGTTCAAATCTGACCTCAGACACGTATTACCTGTGTGACACTAGTAAAGTCATTAACCCAACTTGCCTCAGTTTCCTCATCTGTAAAATGAGTTGGAAAAGGAAAGAGCAAACTACTTCAGAATCTTTTGCCAAGAAAACCCCAAATGGAATCACAAAGAATCAGATACGACTGAACAAACTGAACAACAACAAAAAGCCATGGCAAGAGGCCATCTGAGGTCTCTCTTAATTCTAAATTGCCTATCAAAACACAATTAACAAAAAAATTTAAAAACTATTATGTACAAGATGAAAGACATTAAAGGTGAAATACAAATAACAGCCTAGATCTCCTAATGTTGCCTGACCCTTTTAAGCCCTACTTTCTGTCTAAATTGAAACAAATAAGCCTACCATTTGTTTTTGTTTGTTTGTTTGTTTTTTAAACCCTTACCTTCCGTCTTGGAGTCAATACTGTGTATTGGCTCCAAGGCAGAAGAGTGGTAAGGGTAGGCAATGGGGGTCAAGTGACTTGCCCAGGGTCACACGGTTGGGAAGTGGCTGAGGCCAGATTTGAACCTAGGACCTCCCGTCTCTAGGCCTGACTCTCAATCCACTGAGCTACCCAGCTGCCCCCCCTTACCATTTGTTTTTATTTGTACTCCTTGAACAAATTGCTTAAAGATAGTTGAATGAATTATTTCAATATCTTTCCCCCATTTATTACTTCTGTGTTCTAGCACTAGACCTAATGATTAAATCGCCTAGGAAATGGACTTATGATTTCATTGACATAAGAAATGCCCAGGTGGGGAAACTCCCTTCTCTAATGCAGGTCAGCATTCTCTACAACTCAGTCTTAGAGCTATAGCCTTTCTAAAAGACAGAGACACTAAATGACCAGCCTGTAGTGACACAAGATGAATGTGGCAAAGGCAAGACATAAATGCAGTTCTTCCTAGCTTCAAGGGTAGTTTTCAATGCATTATGCCAGCTGCCTCTCCAATAGTTATGATATCAGATAGAATTCTCTGATCAATTTTCATCACTGTCCTGGTGAAACCACCAAGAAATCAGAAGTAGAAATTGCAGTTATTTATTAGAATTTTCTATTTTACTGCCTTCCCAGGCTATAAATGATTTAATAAACATGGATTCTAGGATTCGATGAATCTTCCTCTACTCCTACTGCTACTTCATGGCATGAATCGATGTTATTATCTAGTGGTTTTCATTGTCAGAGTTTATTCCTGCTTCTTAGCTGAATCTTTTTTTTCCATTTTTACCCTATTCCCATAAGCTAAATCTTTTTCCCCCATAGTATTTAAGAATGTATGCTTGTCAGAATTTATATCCCATTGTTTTCATTAATCAAATAATATACTTAGAGTCATCTTGTTCCTATAGTCACTAAATTTACACAAACCCAATGTCATTCCTGGTACCTTTCCTGAATTCTCCAGATGTTCTCATTCTATCATCCCCGTACTCCCGAAAACATACATTTTCAAAAGGCAGCCAAAAACAATTGAAGTTGCTTTTGATGTTCCATATTACTATAATTTCCTTCCTAATTTCCTATCGTTGTTTTTCTATTACAGTACTTTCTTTACTTTGATCTTCTTTATGGCTCTGTTTGGGTTGTTTTTAAGTTGCAGCACTGCCATATTTTATAGCTAAATCTCATGCTTTAACATCTATATTTCTTTACTCTGTTGAGCCTTTTCAATTATTTCCATATTCATTTGTATTTACACTTCAATCTAGCATCATCTGCTAATGATACCCTATTCATTCCATTTCTCTTTTACTTGTTTAACAAAGATGATCAAAACTAGCTCCTGCTCTACAACCTTCTCCTAATTATCTTTTCTTCATCATTAATCAGCCTTCTTCAATCAGGTTAATATATTCATTTTTTAGTAAATGAACAAATGAATAGATAGATGATAAGTATAGAATGTTCCAACCAATGAATTCAATTCAATTCAATTTAACATTTCTTTAGCACCTATGACATACCAAGTTTCTGTGGTTGGAATTCAGTGTCTTGGTACAGCAAAAAAAGAAAAAAAATGAATCATTTATGGGCCTAAATAAGACATTCGAAAGGAATCCAAGGGAAAAAGAAGAAAGAATTGGTTATGTTTCATTAGTTTAAGAATTTGTGGTCTCACCAGTTGGACATTCTTCTGAAACACATCACAATCCCTCCTTCTATACATTATTGGGATATATTTATGAATCTCTGTGGCCAAAAAAATTCATAATACTGTGATCATTCTTACAATGAGCTTTTCTTAATTTACCTAAATTGGTCCTGAATAGCATACCATACTCAAAATCTTTCAACCTGGTTGTATCAGAGCTTTTGCTCTTTGGGGATATTTTTTGAGAACCTGGTACCAAGTCCATCTCATGATGAGACACAGGATACTATTTAAGTCAAAGAAAAGATTGCTTTATGACACTATCACTCTTTTGAGCAAATGATGACTGTTAAGTTCCCTTTGCTACTCTTACATAGTGCCAAGTAGTGAGAATCTCTGTCCTAGTAAATAGAGGACTAACTCACTCAATGGGGAAATCACTGGATTTTTCAAAGTCCCAGGAAACTCTCTAAGATTATATATTACAGAAGAGCTTCATCAATGACAACCAGTTCTGCATCAGGCATTCTCCCACACTAAAACACCAATAAAATCATGAATCTACACTAAAGGTAATTATATATATATGTATATATATATATGTATGTATATACATACATACATACATA
>NC_058132.1:622836481-622899701 GCF_016433145.1 Gracilinanus agilis | reverse complement strand
CCACCCAAATTAGGCAAATCCAGCAGAGCATAAAGACTTGTGAAAGGTACACTATTATTCAGGTTATAAGGGACCTGGGTTCAAACCCTGGATGGGACACATTTTAGCTATATGACCTTGGATAAGGTCATTGGTCTCTTTCAGCCTCAGTTTCTTCATCTGTAAAATGAAGATGATAATAATGCTTGCACTATATCCATCTCACAGAGTTTTCATGAAAAAAAAACACTTTGTAAACATTTAAACCCTATATAAATATATAGAGAGCTCTTAATATATTATTATAAATTATTATTATAATTGTATTATATCATATATAATAAATATAGTATAATTATAAATTATGAACTCATAATTTTGATCTCATTATTATAATTTATTTTCATAACTATATAGTGAACACTCATTATTTGGAGTAATAATGCTGATTTTCCAGTAGCCTACAAAACTCATGTTTAGTTTGGGCATTTAAAGAGAAACAGCAATTACTTATGCAGATGGATGTGACTGGCTTCAACCCTGTTGCCTTTGGATGGAAATAACTAAACAATGGAGAAAGAAATTTACCCAAATAAGACTTTTGAGTGTCAAAGACCCAGATGCACAGGGTAGGTTTCTTGACTTCAGCATTTCTGTGTATCCCACTAAAGAGCTGAGGAGTTGAGGAGGTAACAGGGAGGGAGTTGTTGTCTCCCCCTGGAGATATGCAGCCTCTGAGGTTTCTTGCCAATCTACGCTTAAGACATTTTGAGATTCCGTGTCTTGTGCCCATACAATTATCCATGGGCCCTGTTGCAGAGCAAGATTTCTATTCCTAGAAGGGATAAGACTTTTCCAAAGAATGATGATATGGTCCTTCAGTCATCTTAGTCTCTTCAATAACCCATTGGACATTTTCTTGGCAAAGATACTGGACTGGTTTGTCATTTCCTTCTCCGACTCATTTACAGATGAGGAAACTGAGGCAAACAGGGCTAGTTTTCTTGGCAAAGATATTGGTCTGATTTGAGATCTCTTTCTCTAGCTCATTTGACAGATAATGAACTGAACCAACAGGGTTAAGTGATTTCTTCATATCACACAGTTAGTAAATGTTAGAGGATGAATTTGAACCCATGATTTTTGGACTCCAAGACTGGTATTCTACCCATTTTGTCACCTACCTTTCATAAAGATGATTGATCCTTGGGCAGCTAGGGGGAAAAATGAATAGAGCACTGGAGTCAGGGAGACCTAAGTTCAAATTCAGCATCAAACACTTACTAGCTATGTGACATGAGGAAGTCATATAACCTCTGTTTGCTTCAGTTTCCTCAACCTCAATAACAGCACCTACCTCCTAGCATTATTGTAAAGATCAAATTAGACTTGTAAAGTGCTTAGCAAGATACCAGGCACATAGGAGATACTGTATAAATGCTCACCCCTTTCAGTTCCCTTCTAATCTGTGGCTTCCTCATTCCCTATAAGAGCATGTCTAAGACCTCTTGGTATTGTAAATTTTTCTAGTCAAAGAAATTTGCTTTTGGAAAGATGAGGGCCAGAATGCCTACATATAATTGTCTTAATTTGTAATGAAACCAATTTAAATATCTATTCAAAAACTTTAACATGTGTTCAACATGATTGTTTCATGGAAAATATGTGGTCAAATGCAACAGAGGTTATTCATTTTTAAGTAATTGATACTAGCAAAAGACTGTTTTAAAAGTCAGAATTTGGAGGAGCAGATAGGTGGCTCAATGGATAGAGAACCAGGCATGGAGATGGGAGATCCTAGGTTCAAACCTAGCCTCAGACGCTTCCCAGCTGTGTGACCCTGGACAAGCCACTTAACCCCAGTTGCCTAGCCCTTACCACTCTTCTGCCTTGGAACCAATACTTAGTATTGATTCTAAGACAGAAGGTAAGGGTATTTTAATCAATAAAATAACAAGTCAGTATTTGGGGTCAATCAAGTCAATGCAGTAGAGTGGAAAGTAGGAACTGGGTTTGGAGCGAGAGGAATTGAATTCATATCCTAGCTCTGTCACCCAACCATCTAGTTAACCCAAAATATTACTTAATCTGTATAAACTCAGTTTCTTCACATATAAAACAAAGGATTTGGACTAGACAACCTCTGAGGTTCCTGACAGCTCCAAAGGCAAAAGTCTGACTCTGACTATGAATTAAGCTCCTACTTAGTTAATAGCTCCCTCTTGAGAAAACTGATGGAAAGGAAACCCTCTATCCACTCCCCTCAAAAAAAAAGAATGGAGGAAGTCCACATTCTGATGGGGCAGAAATAGATTCTCATCATGCCACCATATAATTGTTTCTTGGGCTTCCTGACTATTATCTGGAGAAGATAAAGCGAGAGATCTTTTGGTCTGAGAGCAAATTTAGGAAGAGAGTTCTTTTTAGGGTATATGTTGTTAATGCTAAGAGACAGAAGAAGAAGAGTTAAGGTTAAGAAAAAAAAGACCATGTGTTCAATTTGTACTATTCAGGAAGAAGTATAAACCTGATATTAGCAAGGTTTAAGCTGAGATTTACACTTATTAGTCCTGATCTCCCTATTTGCCCTCACCCCCATAATCTAGAAAGCTTGTCAAACTAATTTGCCATTCCTTTTTGTTGTTGTTGAGTCATATCCAACTCCTTGTGAACTGTGGACCATATTGTCTATGGGGTTTCCTTAGCAAAAATTCTGGAATGCTTTGCCATTTTCTTCTTCAGTAGGTCCAATGGATTGTTTTTCAGACAATCACAGGTTACGTGATTTTGCCAGAGTCAAACAGCAAATGTTTGAGGCTGAATTTGAACTTGGGTCTTCCTGAGTCTAGGCCTGGTATTCTATCCACTGCTTTTATTCACTAGGCTCCATGAAATCCACAAGCAGCATGGAGCTGAATATAAGATATGCTGTCTATTTGGTATTACAGGAGTAATCAGTATTGTAAAGTATTGAGCTAATCACATTGCAAAACAAATCTGTCCCAAAGTTCAGAAGCAGATTTCAGGTCTTTAGTAATTGATTTCACTCAAATCTTAAAAACAATCAAGACACAAAATGAAGTACTAAAGCTTTTTGTTCAGTTATTCTATCATATCCTACTCTTTGTTACCCCATTTGGGGTTTTCTTGGCATAGTTGCTGGAGTGGTTTGCCATTTCCTTCTCCAACTTGTTTGACTGATGAGGAAACTGAGGCAAACAAAGTTAAGAGACTTCCCCAGGATCACACAACTTGGAAGTATCTGAGGCTGGATTTGGACTCAAGTCTTCTTGACTCCAAGTGTGACTCTATCCGTTGCACCACCTACCTGACCCAGGTAGTAGAAAAATCTTTTAAAGGAAATTTTGATTATCAAGGCAAGTGGATATGAGGACCTACTGTAGAATGCTGACAGTGGAACAGATTCTAGGACTGTACAGGAGGTACAATTAATAAAACTTTTTTACAGATTAGATACACAAAGTGAAGGCAATGGAAGGGAAAGTGACAACTCCAAGATTTTGAATAGTGACAATATAGACAGAAATAGATTCTTTATGGACAAAGGTAATGGACTCCTTTTTGGACCCAGTACGTGGGAGGTGCTTATGAGTCATCTCATCATTATCCTAATGATAGTTCATATTAAACTCTAAAGTTTGCACAGCCCTTTAAATGTTTTATCTTATTTTTACATCAGTGTGACATCCAGGGGCTATAAATTCTTTTGAGCTGGAGAAGACAGATACTAGAAAATAACCATCCAGTGATGGGTTAACTACAGCCCGTGGGCCAAATGCAGCCCCCGGAAATGTTCTGTCCAGCTGTGCAACATTATTCCTAATCTGACAAATACAATGAGTAGGATACAATACAATGAAACTTCAAAAGAGTTGCCTTAGAAAAAGACTGACAGGTGAACATTTCCTTTCCTTTGGCCCCCTCTTTAAAAAGTTTGCCCATCATTGGTCTAGACAAATGATGAGACTTTGGCAACCTTAAAATCTGATTTCTCTGTTAAAATGAATTCAGAGTAGTTGGACTATCATGGTCCTAAAACTATTAAATGAAATACTGAAATCATAGAATTTGAATGAAGCGACTCTTTTGTAACTTGCTGCAAAATCTTAATGAGTTTAGATTTTTACAGCTGAGAGCTCATCGATAATATCTCATTTTTTAGATGAGAAAACTGGAGCTAAAAAAATCCATTGAAAGGACTCTTCCAATTCAAAGAAGGTGGCCATAGAGACTTGAGCTATAAATAGGTTGAGTTGAGTAGGGCATTGTCTCAGGGCACCAAAGTCTGGATAGGCCTGGCATCTCTTAGACTTATATAGTAGCAGGCAGAAATTATTGTGTTTGGGATGTAGGCAACATGGATCATTAGTTAAAATACAAGCGCATGCTTCCTTCACTTGTACCCTAAAGGGAACACAACCCCAGTGTATCCCAACCTTCTTCCTCATTCAGATTTGACATTCCCAACACAATTGAAATAAGGTCCTAGAGCTGTGTTGTTGAACCTATGGCATGCATGCCAGAGGGGGCTGCTCCCTTCCCCTTCTCTACACATGCCTGAGGACATTTCTAACATCACCCACCCTCATGCCCAGCAGTGCAATGGGAGTACTTCCTCCCTCCCCTGTCTGGGGTAAGGCTATGCTTACCTGTGGTGTGAAGGTTGCAGTTTGGGCACTTGGTCTCTAAAAGGTTCATCATCTCTATCCTAGAGTGTCTGTGTGCTCTAAGGTTCAGGGATCCTCAGCTAAATATCAATTCATCAGGAGGTCCTAGGTTCAAATCCAGCCTCAGACACTTCCCAGCTGTGTGACCCTGAGCAATTCACTTGACCCCCATTGCCCACCCTTATCGCTCTTCCACCTAGGAGCCAATACACAGAAGGCAAGGGTTTAAAAAAAATATATCAATTCATCCACAGGCATTTCCTATGTGCCATGCACTGCACTCAACACTGAACACACAAGATAGGGGAAAAGTATTAAATGTGGATTTAGATATCCTTTAAACAACATGTCTCCAAAAGACATTTTGAGGTAGTTTCCCCAAATACCTGAATATTAAGGATAGTTCTAGCACAGTGATGGGTAAAGTACAGCCCACGGGCCAGATGCAGCCCCCTGAAATGTTCTATCCAGCCACACGACATTATTCCTAATCTGAAGAATTTTGTACAATGAGTGCAATACAATGTACAATACAATGAAACTTCAAAAGAGTTGCCTTAGAAACAGACTGACGGATGAGCATTTCCTTTCCTTTGGCCCCCTCTTCAAAAAGTTTGCCCATCACTGTTCTAGCAGAAGAGGTAGATTTTCTTCCATTAAAAATGTTAATCAAGAAAACATTTATTAAATGCCTACAACACACCAGGCACTTGGTTTGTCACTAGGGACACAAAAACAAAAGCTAAGTGGTCTCTGTCCTCAAGGAGCTTACATTCTAATGGTAAACATCAGGCAATATACGGGCACATGCAAAAGCAAGCAGCTTAGGAGGATAGAAAAGGTTTTCTACTGAAGAATTTCGAAGGAAACCAGAGATTCCAAAAGATTGGGAAGTGAGAAAACATTCTAAATGGGATCCATTCATTCACTTGAAAAATAATTCTAAGGAGCAGCTAGCTAACACAGTGGATAGAGTTCCAGGCCAGGAGTTAGAGAACCTGGATTCATGTCTAGCCTTGGACAATTCCTAGCTGTGTGGCCCTGGACAAGCCCTAGTCACTAGGTAAGGTAAAGGTTTGAAAGAAAAAAGAAAAAGAATTCTAATTGCTTGCTATGTTCAAAGCACTGTTCTAGGTGCCATGTGTAATGTCGTTATTACTCTAGCAATCCAATTTACTGAGAAATGACAAATGTGAAATCTCCCTAAATGAATAGTCTCTAAGTGGTTCATATCTTAATGGTGACTCCAGTGATTTTTCCCTCTTCCTTCTTTTTACTATATTATCTGAGGGACCAAATCAGCCTGGGAGCCTTTCAGTTTCCCTCCACTCTAATTCAACCCTTCCTTCCCAAGAGCAATCCGGAAAGCCAGCACCAAGATGGGGGAGTCTGTTTACATCCCGGTGCCTCTGCACAGATGCTTATACCAAAAGCCAAAGCTCTGGGAAAATATGCCTTTGTTGAACACTGGCTGTACACCTGCAGGGTCAGCCCCAGCATTGTCTCGTGAATCTACTATTCCAGGCCAGAGGAGAGAGCACGCCCAGAAACTGAGCATACCAGCACAGAACCAGCTGCGGAAATGTGTATTATCTGGGTATCTGCATGGTGTGGGTGTGTCTGTGTGTGTGTCTGTGTGTGTCTGTGTGTGGGCACACATGAGTATGTGTAACAGAAAGACAGAGAGAGAAGGAGAGATGGAGAAAAGAAAGAGACAGACAGAGAGGATGAGACAGAGACAGAGACAGATAAAAGAGAGCAAGAGACAGACATACAGAGAAAAGAGAGGCAGACAGAGAAAAGGGAGAGACAGAGAGGATGAGACAGAGAAAGAAAAGAGAGTGAGAGACAGACAGACAGAGAAAAGAGAGACAGACAGAGAGACAGACAGGATGAGACGGAGTCAGAGAGAGACAGAGAGACAGGGAGGATGAGAGAAAGACAGCAAGAGAAACAGAGACAGACACAAACAGAGAAAAAGAAGGGCTACAATTTGGAATTATAGGCAGATTTGCATCTTTTCTGGGTGACATTCCCTGTTAGATGTTACTCAGGAGTAAAATCTTGATGCCGATACACTAACAATTTGGTCCTTTTGGGTCTGAATCACCAATACAGCAGATGAAAGCGCCGTAGCTATCCATTTGAAAAACTGTTTCTCTGAGTGTTTTCCAGAATGTTTAAATATTTTCTGTTTTTCCTGCCATAGTAATGAAGATTTTATTATTGTTATTATTTCTGTTGTTACACAAATGGCAGTTTATACGCTCTGATGAAATTTTTTGTAAGCCTGATATTAAAAACAAAATTCAAGCAACATTTATTCATTCTAATTTATAGATATATGTATTCATTTTAGTTAATATATTAGACGAGAAGTTTGTTTGTTTGTTTTAAATGTACCCAAAAACTTGTGTATGTGACCTAGAGTTCAGAATCTATTTTCCAAGCACTCATGGACTGAGCTCCATTTAGAGTTTGTCTCTTTTGGTAATCTTTATGGTTCGGCCCCAAACCATGTTTAAGGCCTGGGAACATTATTTAGATTTTGGTTCTCATCTATCTCAAGCTCCTACTCTCATGCACTCAGTAATACGGTTAATAAAACATTTTTTTTTAATTCAACAAACGTGAGGCAGCAAGGTGGCTCAGTGAATTGAGAGCCAGGCCAAAAGATGGGAGGTCTTGGGTTCAAATCTGACCTCAGACATTCTTCTGATTCTAAGATGGATAGTAAGGTTTTAAAATTTAAAATTCCAGAAATGAGACTAACAGAATTACAGAATTTGGGAGTTGGAAAGCACCTCAGAGGTCAGCTAGTCCATTCCTTAAGGCAGGGGGATCAAATATTCAACTGCTACAGAACCAGATAAAAATGCATTTAGGAAATATTTATGAAACTAAATAAAAATACAACAAAGCAGGAAGGCATATGATTTTTCACTTGTTTATTTGGGTTTATGTTTTGGGGTTTGGGTTTTATAAGGTTATTCACATACAAAAATGAGTGATATGGAAATACCTTTTGTATAATAATATGTGTATAACCCAGAAAAAATGAAGATATAGTACATCAAAAACAACAAATAAATAAATAAATAATGAAAACACAATACAGCATAGAGAACATTACATTTTAAAACTAAGTCAATATGTAGCCCACAGAGATCTTTATGTCCTAAATAGCAGCCACCATTTGTATTTCATTTTGACACCACTAATGTTGGGGAAAGAATCTCTACTATAACCTACCTGATTACCAACTTGTCCACAGTCCCTGCCTGAAGACCTCCAAAAACAGAAAACCCACTACCTCTCAAGACACTTTCAGACAACGCTCATTGTTAGGACCTTGTTGGGATTTTGTTTTTGTTTTCCCTGACAGCCAACCAAAATTTGCTTTTTGCAACTTCTGCCCAATGCTTCTGGCTCTGCCCTTTGGGACCAAGCAAAAGAAATTTCATTTTTCTTTAAGTCCTTCATAAACTGAATACTTCCTTTCTTGCCTTAGTCTTTTTTCTCTCCAGGCTAAACATGCCCGCCTCCTTCAGCCAAGTCCCAAAGGGTACGGTTCCCTAAACAAAACTGAGGAAGTTGATGGCAATATAATGAGTTTTATTTAGTACATATCAAAGTTGCACAAGGTGAAGATTTCCAGCAGACATTTCTCAATGCAGGACTAAAGTTCAGAAGAGAAATTAGCCCTAGAAATATGGATCTAAGAATCATCAGCAAATATGTGATGATCATAACTCTTAAGGTAAAAACTGGGGTTAACTTATATTTTTATCTGGGTTCAGAAGGGTGAGTAGGAGACAGGAATGAACAATAAACGAGGACCAAACAAGTTAGGGAAATTGAGTTTGGCAGTTTGGGGAATGGCAGTTGACAGGAGTGACTGTTGAGCCTTAACTGTCATATTGATCCGCCTAGCCAGGGAGTCTGTGAAACCAAACAAGTGAGAGAGTAGTATAAGGACAAAAGAATTATAAACACAGGGTTTTAATAATAATTAAGGGTCGGGGATAATGGGGAAAGGTCACACTGAATCTAATCACTAGGGACCACATAAGGGATGGGAGAATGGGTTAAAGCCTACACTGCACTGATCAGACTATTACAGACTAGAAGGGAAAATGGGTCTCTCACAAAGCCATGTCCAATTCAGCTCCTCTTGATGGTACAGGAAATGGGTCCACAAGAAGGTAAATCCAGGAAATGCTAATCAAGAAGCTTGTGTCAGACTGGGATGTCCACCACCCCAGCTAGATCTTCTTGCTCACTTGATCTCCTCTGGCAGGTCTTCCTTCTCAATGGTAACTCCACACTCCTTGGGCTCCTCACTGGGCAGATAAAGGCATCCACACCATCTCCCTTTCCCAGCTTGACCAGAGTCCTCAAGGGCAAACAGTTTTTTCCCTTCATTCTATTTAGAATGTCCCTGGCTGACAGCCAAGGCTTTTTCCCTTAGTCTGTCTGCTAAGTCTGCTTTCCTACTTTTAAAGCCTATACCTATTACAAACCCATGGGAGCTAATGAAATCATGAAGGAAAGCAATGCAGTCAAATGGACTAGGGGCAAGGAATTGGGAGACATTTTCATGGAACAGATGAAAGGAAGGAATTCTATAAACATATAAATAAAGGGTTATTGAGAGGTTGTTTGATTTTCATAGTCAGACCACAAAAAAAGAGGTCCCATAGTCAAATAGTATTGAATTCAGTTCATGATAATTATAATAATGATATTCTGAACTCTTGTTTTTCATTATTATCCTAAAATGGCCAACTCTCTAAGACAAAGATTAACTGGTCATCTATACAGGTGTGTTCTTTGAACCCTAATATTTTGATATCTCTATTTCAATATAATCAGGTAGCTAGGTCCAAAGAACATTGGTTTTGGAGTAGCCAGGGAGACCTGGGTTCAAATTCAGCCTCAGAAACTTGGTAGCTATGTGACCTTGGGCAAGACATTTAACCAACCTGAGTCAATTTTTTCCTCTGTAAAACAGAGATATAATCACAACACCTACCTCCCGGAGTTGTTATAAAGATCAAATGAGATAATAAGTAGAAGTGCTTTACAAATCTTGAAGTGCTATAATTATTATTATTATCCATCAGTTCCCCTTGCAATTCTACCTATCTTGTCTTATTCATTTAAGGATATTATGCTGAGAAGGGGCTCCGAAGTTTCATCATACTGCTAAATGGATTTATAAAATGAATTTACAAATCCCTGATCATAAATAATAAGGTGTAGAACAATGATGAAGAACCTATGGAATGGGTGCCAAAGATGGTGTGCAGAGGGCTCTCTGTGGTCACTTAGACCACCCTCCCTCCCAAACACAACCTCCTCCAAGAGTTCATTACTAGAAAGGCAGAGGGACTTGGGTGGAGCTGCTTCCCTCCCCCTCTCTACCATGCCTGACAACATTTTTTCACATCACCCACTCCTCTATCCAGTAACCCAATGGGGTAAAGTGGGTGGCTCACAGAGGGCAGAGCTGGAGGGGAGCAGAGCACTTGGGCCACTCACCTCCCCCCCTCCACACTCACCTCTCATCACCTGCTCCATTTCCCAGCAGCCCAATGGGAGCTCTTTCTACTTCTCCTGTCTGGGGTTGGAGTGGGGGGGGTAGGAGAGGGGAGTAGGGCACAGCACTTCATCTCTAGGGGAGTGGGACAAGGCATTTGGTCTAGAGGACAGGGGAGGGGCCTGGCACTCTGCCCCTAAAAAGTCTGTTATCACTGGTGTAGTACAATTGCCAATATGCAATGATAAAAGGAGTTTTTTTTTTCACTAAGAATCCACTACATTAATGAAATCACAGGTGCAAGTTGCTCCATCCACCCAATCCTCTACTCCCAAACCCCCTCAAAAAACTCTATATTGAAGAATTGGAAGGAAGTTCCAAGATTGGTCCAGTTTTAAGTTTTTGTTTTTGTTTTTGTTTTATGACCAAATCATGGGAGTTTAAGAAAGCTCTCATTCTTGAGAGTGAGTCCTGATTTCTTCATTGATTAAACCCTGAGGCCAATGCAGGAACTATTCTATTTTAAAATCATGAATCCCAAAATAAAAACAAAAATCAGAAAACCTGTCAGAGATATCCATCAAAAATTTCTATTGAAATGTTTGGCTCATCAGGATCAAAAGAAAATATATATTTATATACATATATATGTATATATGACTAAATTTCTACAATTCCTAACGAATATCAAAATCTAGGATTTCACTGGAGCGAATGGGCACTCAACATACATGGCAAGCCTTTTGTCTCTTAGTAGGTTGCTATGTCTGAAACATTAGTCACTCTGCAGCTAATCTAGTGATGGGCCTCAGCAACTTAGCCAGGCTGGCCTTCAGCTGGCAGACATACAGCCTGTCATTTGGCCTCCATTCCTAGTTTTTTCCCAGATTAGTGGGAGTATGCCACTGGTATAACCTTGAAGAATCCAAGGTAAGCTCTGCTGCTCAATAAGGCATTATATGAAGATTATAGTGGAAGAATACATCAGATATTTGAACAGAAACATTTTATTATATAATTATCTAAAGAGAAGGTAATGGAATTTTAAAAACCAATAGTAATATGAAAGGAGCCCTTTTTCCCACTGCTAACAGAACAAAATGTAGGCTGCTTATTTTGCATTTATATAAAAAAGAAGTTGGGGTCATCTAGTACTTACTTTACAAATGAGAAAACTAAGTCCCAAAGAGTCTAAATGTCACACAAGGAGTTTTAGAGGCAGAATTTGAACCCAGGTAGCCAGTTGTCATTTTAATACATGTCTTTACTTTTCCATTTGAGGGAGCTACACAAGATGCAGGGTCCCTGGAGCCCTGTCTTCATTTCTCAAAAGATTGAACTATCCTATTAAGTGGTACAGTTCCAGAAGTCAGAAAGACATGGGTTCAAATTTTACCTAAGATACTTAACAAGTTGTGTGACCTTAGGAAAGTCACTTTACTTCTGTCTACCTTAGTTTTCCTCATCTATAAAATCAGGATAATAGTAATCCATACCTTGCAAGGTTGTTGTTGAATAAAATAATATTTATAAAGTGCTTAACACAGTGCCTCGCACATAGTAAGTGCTTAATAAATGTTTATTCATCTTTTCTCAGACTCTCATAAAGTAATCTCTTATGGTTAGAGCCATGTCCTTAGTGTCAGTCTGTAAAAGAAAGCCTACAGATCCTTTATTAGGTCTGCTGCATGGGGTGAATTAGGACAGCTTGTCTATGACATCAGGAGATTTCCTCCCCAGCAACCCTAAATACAAATTCCTTTGCAAGGGTGCCCTCTTGCCCTCTGAGAGGTTTTGTTTTCCTACGACCTAGACTATATACCCTAGTACAGTGTGAATTAGGATCATTTGGATGGGATTATTTGATTTCTCTTGAACAGAAATAACCTCATTTCACTGGTGTGACAAGAAAATGGTGCTTTCCAGAGCAGAAGACTTCTTATAGAAGGAAAAGGATAATGAATGTGGTCCCACCATATTGGAAGGAAGAATAGCTAGGGAATACAACCATGATATAGAGGAGAAAGGAATCCAAGCTTTGCATGACACAGTTGTTATGAATCACTTGAATGTTACAGGTAAAATGAGAAGGTGACCTTGAATGCATTTCATTTTTTGTGAAGACTCAAGGATTCAGGGCAGTAACGTAAGGTAAGATGCCTCAGTGGGTCTCTGTGACATGAAATTAAGCTTCATTGAAATGATATAGTATTAACCCCTCCAGTCACCACAAGTGGGTTTCCCTTCTGAAAGGAGACCAAGCTACAGTGTTTGAATTGTGTTATAAGTCTGGGAGGTAGGATACATACCTGTGAAAAGTAGGACTTGCCAGAATGTCAGGAAGCAACTGTCCTTGCAACTTCAAATTTCATTCCCTTTGGGGAAAAAACCAAAATGACACATGAGTATAGAGGATTTGATAGCTCCATGTGCTATACCCACCTCCATCTGCCCTTTACCCCATACAGGGAAGGGAGAAATTGCTCCCATTGGGCTTCTGGGTGAGGGGCAAGTGAAGTGAGGACTGTCCTCATCAAGTATGGAAAGGGGAAGAGAAGTGGCCCAAGAACTCTGCTCCACTCTATCTCTGCCACCTGTGAGCCTCCCACCTTATCCACTGTGTGCTCCCATTGGGCTGCTGGGCAGAAGAGCAGAGGATGTGAAAAAATATCGTCAGACACAGTGGAGAGGGGGAAGGGAGCAGCTCCACCCAAGTTCTTCTGCCCTTCTAATAATGAATTCTGGGAGTATGGAGAGGGAGGCCACATGCCCATAAGAGCTCTCTGTGTGCCATCTTTGGCACTCATGCCATAGATTCACCGTCACTATCCTAAGCCAATGAAATCACAGGTCCATTCTCCATCGTCTACCTCTTATGAGACCTTTGCATTTTTTCTAGAATAGAATAAAGACTGGCTTATTACCCAATGAATACATTTGTTGACTTAAATATATTTATAAGATCTAGGGACCTCTTTTCATATATCTATTTAAATTTAAGAATAAAGTATATATTAATAGTTTTATTGCATGTAAAACCATTTGTAATATTTGTTTTTAAATTTTTTGAGTTCCAAATTTTCTCCCTCCCTCCATCTCATCTCCCCTCATTGAGAGAGCAACAGTTTTGTATTGGTTATTCATACGCAGTCTTGCAAAACATATTTCCATATTAGTCGTGTTGTGAGAAAAAAAACAGATAAAAAAGAAAGCTTTTTTTGAAGTATGCTTCAATCTGCATTCAGACTTTCAGTTCTTTCTCAGGAGGTAGATAGCATTTTTTTATCACAAGCCTTTTGAAATTGTCTTGGACCACTGTTTGATGAGAATAGCTAAGTCATTCCCAATTCTTCATCATACCTCATTATGGTAGCTGTGTACAATGTTCTCCTGGTTCTGCTCACTTCACTTTGCATGAGTTTAAGTCTTTCCAGGTTTTTCTAAAAGCATCTTGTTCACCATTTCCTATAGCACAATAATATTCCATCACAATCATATTCCACAACTTCCATTCCCAATTAGGTTCAGCCATTCTCCAATGGATGGGCATCCCCTCAATTTCAAATTCTTCACTACCACGAAAAGAACAAGCATTAAGTATGTTCAAACATTTTTCTCAATAAATTCTAGGGGAATAATGAGACAGAGAAATATGATTTGTGGAGTTAGCTACAAAGGTTCAATCTGGTCTGTATAAGGCCACTAGCCTGTAGAGTACATAAACACTGTGAGTCTTTATCTTTTCTTTATCTTTAAAATGGAGTAAATGAGTATGTAAGAGTCCTTTAAATAAAAATGTGTGTGAATTTATATATATATATATACATATACAATATGTGTATATTTGCTTGAGCAATTATTATTAAAGGAAACTAAATTGCCCTTCATAGTAATACAAAATCAGCAATAAGTAACTATGCACCATTATTCTTAAATCCCCTGTAATTTTATTGATTTCTTACAAGATGCAATTGTGATCATTTTGTCTATAATTTTATTTCATTTTTTTTACTAACAAGAAGTTACCTTTCCTGCAGCATGCACTATATTGTTTGGGTGTGAGTGTGGATAAGGTAAAAATAATTATCTTAAATTTTAAAAATGTAACCTTTTATATTCTATTCTAACATGTCAAGCCACATCAAAGTATTTCCAATCACTTTGTGCAACATCATTTGGATATGGCTATGAGGGAACATTAAAAAAGACCTGTTATGCCTGAATCAACAAATCTAATTTTTTTTCTTACTGCTATCAAATTACTATTTTGAATAAAAGAAAACCTACCAAGGATACATGCATGTGAGATATCCCCTAAGTAGTCACTCTAACACTCCAAATGGCAGCTAAAAAGCAGCCCTTAGTAAGAGGGAAACCAGTGGAAAATCACAATACAAAGTTAGTCATGTGATAGGCCAAAGAAAAATCCAAAGCAACAAATACAACTGGGAAACTTGCCCAGTGTCCAGATGCTAAGGCTGCTGTTTGGTTTTGTTTCTCCCTTTCCCCACAGCTGGGCATCTGCTTTCTGTGTCCTAATAACTGAGGAGATAAATTACACAAATATACACATTCAAACAGAGGAGACTTGTACGTAGTATACCACTACCAAATAAAGCCATTTGTGTCAAATACCAGCATGAGTCAAGGGGAAAGACTTCTGGAGGAAAAGGGTTCAAGGGTTCATGGTATTGAAAACTGAAAGGGATGGCAGAGGTGATCAAAAGCATCCCCCGTATTTTACAGATGAGAAAAGGGGATAGGAGGCAGAGAGATAGGGACAAAGTCAGACTAATAAGGAAGATTCAGGTTGGTTAAAGTGAGTTGACAATTTGGAACTATGCCCAAAGGGCTTTAAAAGACTGCCTGCCCTTTGATCCAGCCATACCATCACTGGTTTGTACCCCCAGAGAGTTAATAAGGAAAAAGACTTGTACAAAAATATTTATAACCATGCTCTTTGTAGTGGCAAAAAATTGGAAAATGAGGGTATGCCCTTTGATTGGGGAATGGCTGAATAAATTGTGGTATATGTTGGTGATGGAATATTATTGTGCTCAAAGGAATAATAAATTAGAGGAATTCCCAGTGAACTGGAAAGACCTCCAGGAATTGATGCAGAGTGAAAGGAGCAGAGCCAGAAGAGCATTGTACACAGAGACAGATACACTGTGGTACAATCCAATGTAATGGACTTTTCCACTAGCAGCAATGCAATGACCCAGAACAATTCTGAGTGACTTATGAGAAAGAATGCTATCCATATGCAGAGAAAGAACTGTGGGAGCAGAAACACAAAAGAAAACAACTGCTTGATCACATGGGTTGATGGGGATGTGATTAGGGATGTAGACTCTAAAGGATCATCCCAATGCAACTATCAATAGTATGGAAATAGGTCTTGATCAATGACACATGAATTGCACATTGGCTATGGGAGGGAAAGAACATGAATCATGTAACCATGGAAATTTTTTCTTAATTAATTAATAAAAAATAAAGTGAATTTGTTTTCTCCAGAAAACACCACAAAGAGTACATTCCATATAAAAACAGTACACACACACACACACACACACACACACACACACACAAACAACTGAATGTAGCCCAATAACATCTCACAGTTCCAGAATTAAGTGATCCACTAGCCTCAGCCTCCCCAAATATCAGGGATTACAAATATGTACTGTGTGTAGTGGAATCTCAGCGTCTACACCGCAAAGTCACTCTAATGAGTAGAAAGGAGACTTTATAAAATGCTTGCAGAGAGAATGTGGCCTTCATTGGGAAGAGGAGATGGTGGGGACACTGTTCTGAATGGTCAACCCAAAGCAATGCCCAAATATATACAAATAAAGTCAGAATTTATAGGAAATTAATGAAATGCTTTTCTTCAGTTGCCCACCACCTGTGTGTAACACAATGTCTGTGTATGCTGTATTTTCTTTATCTTGTCCTTCCCTCATCAAGTTTCCTAGGGTTCTGAAAATCATGGGAGCAATCCTCAATTTGCCATTTCTTTTTTTTAAAACCTTTACCTTCCATCTTGGAGTCAATACTGTGTATTGGTTCCAAGGCAGAAGAGTGGTAAGGGTAGGCAATGGGGGTTAAGTGACTTGCCCAGGGTCACACAGCTGAGAAGTGTCTGAGGTCAGATTTGAACCTAGGACCTCTCATCTCTAGGTCTGGCTATCAATCCACTGAGCTACCCAGCTGACCCCTACCATTTCTAAGTTGTGTGAGTTTAGACATGACCAAAGCCTTTCATACAAAAACATTTTGGTCAGGGAGTCAAGATAGTAGCTGTAAATTTTAGGACTTTTCCCATAGAAATCTTCCATCAGCATTATTCAGCTGCTATACTCTTTTAACCTTTTAAATACTGACAGGGCAATTAAGAAGGAGGAAAATAGGGGGTTTTGGCCAAATTAGAAAAGAGTGAATTAAAGGTTTATATTTATGTATACATAAAGCTGCTTGGGGATGGGGATTTCTCTACTCTTCATAAGGAGTGAGTGGTATCTCTCTTCCAAAAGCCACCTAATTTTCTCTAATTTTCTATGGGAGGTTGCCAATGTATGATTACTAATACCAACTAATATGTGCTGGAGGATAATGAATGATTTTAACCAACACATATACCTATCTGTCCCCTTTATATATTTCTACCCTTTATTTACATACTCATATGTGGGTATAATATATACATACATATATTATACATTTTGTTTGTTTTGTTTGTTTGTAAATCCTTAACTTCCATCTTGGATTCAAGACTATGTATCGGTTCCAAGACAGAAGGATGGTAACGATTAGGCAATGGGGGTTAAGTGATTTGCCCAGGGTGACCAGATAAGAAGTGTCTGAAGTCAAATTTGAACCCAGGATCTCCCATTTCTAGACCTGGCTCTCAATCCATTGAACCACCTAAATGCCCCTCTTTAGGTATTTTCTACTTTAAAAACCTCTATTTATGTAAACATATGTATGAGTGCATGTGTGTATAATATATTTGTAGGAAGCAATCTACTGTTTTTACACAGAATGTACTCACTTTAATACATATTTATAAAGGCATATATTTATGCATATATACATATTATACATATGCACACACATGTGCATACATGCGTATATAAAAATGTTGAAAGTTAGACTGATTAAGGGACCCATTGTTCCCAGATCTACTTATTGTTGTAGTGAAATTAGGATACTGAAGGTGACAGGCAAAAAGCAGAGTAAAGACTCCAGAACTTTGGGTGAGTGACTGGCTGAGTTGGCAGTTGGTCCCTGGACTTTCACCTGGATGGTGCTATCTGTTCTTCTCTCTCAATGTCTTGTCTGTGGATCATCAACCATCAAGATTTCACTGACTGAAAAGAAGTCGAGTTTTAGGTCAGACACCCTGGTGAATAGAGGAGTCAAGAGCTTTACTCTCTCTCCCTTTTGGATTAATTGCTGTTACCTACTGGATTCCTGAAGGACCCTTTGAAGGACAACAGACGTGAGATCGCCCAATCAGCTTGGTTGGACCTGTTTCACCTTCTAGCTTTCCCTTACTTTGAATACCATCATAGGGAAACAATGGATAGGATTGAGTTAGGCAGCTGGATAATGTGGAGATTAAAATTAATATGCAAAACACCAAATATTATATTTATGAATATGTTATTAATAATAAACTAACAGAGACCTAACTTTTTTGTCCCAGGAACAAAAAAGAAAGAGGCAGGAGTCACAAGCAAATATTAAACAATAATGTGACCACACAAATGTGGAGGGGCAGGAGAGATTAAAGGGAATTTTGAGAAAACTAAGGGACTTATGGGGAATGAAGTCCAAGGTTCAAAATCTCCATTTATGCAGTAATTTAGAGAGATCAGTGTAGAAACCCTGTTGAACCTTGGTGGGAGGGAATCCAGAACTATTCCTTGTGGTCCCTTACCTATCCCTGTTAATGTCATAAACCTTGCTGTTTTCCCCTTAAGAGCCTCTCACTTAAAACCTCAGCGAGATCAAGTTACTGGCCCAAGAATATTTAAGAACCTAGAGATTCAATTATTGTTCATCTAATCTACATACCACCTATATCAATACCCTACCAATACTTATTTAACCCAGCCACATTTTTTATTTTTTCATTATCAACTCAGTGATGGGGAAGACGTGTCACTCAGTCTGAAGCTTTGTATTCCCTGATATCTGTGGTATAGTCATCACTCCCTACCTGTTTTTACCTGGAAATTGTAGCATATTCCTATCTTGGGGAGGATTTGAGATACAAGGGTCCAATCTCTTTTGCTGATGTGGACCTATGTGAATTGTATTTATCTCATTATGAAAGTTACCAATAAAAGCTGGCTGCATCTTCAAGTCATTTTATTGATCTACAGTGACCAGCTCATCAATGTTTTGCTACCTTGACATACTTATAATAAACTCCTCTTAATTCTTTGTGTCTTGAGTTTTTCCTCATTAACCAGGGTGAAAGCCCAAAGAATTTTCTTTTCAAAACAAAGAAACACTCAAAAATGTGTATGTGTTTCTGTGTTTATATAGAAAGTACTCACTGTGGTGTTTCTGAAAAAAAAAAAGAACAATTCAATTAACTTTAACATTACATCAACATGTTTTCCTTATACTCATCATCTACAAATTCCTTGAGAACAAAAATGTGCCTGGTTCACCTTTGCACCCCCCCCCAGTGCCCAGCCTAGTGTTCTTGACAGGCTAGATATTTGGTAAACACTTTAAAAATGGAATGAAAGAGAAGACTTATAAGCAGCTTATTAAGGTTATCCAACTTCTATTAAACAATAACACAAGCTCTTGGATATCTTTTTAAATGACCTCCAGACACTTAAGCCCTAGATTACCTTAGAGAACAAAATGGAAAGCATTATAGAGGTATAAAAAGCCAAATTTAATATCTTGAATCCAAATGACTAAAGCATCTGCAGCTCCAACTCAAATAATGGTTGTGTCCTTTATTTCCCTGGTGCAGAATCCAAATAGATTCCTATTTTCCATTTTTGCCTTTGAGTGTAAGTGAAGGTTGTTCCCAACCTCTGTGTATTTCACCATTTACTAAAGTCAGGAAAATCCAATTTAATGCATATGTTTCTCTGAAATGAAAATCGGGGAATTCTCTGACCCAGACTCCTCATAAGGATCAAATAAGGCTAGCCCTCTAAGGGGGGAGGTGGTAGGAAAAGAAATCTAAGGGAAAAAGTGGGGCAGGAGGCTCGGGGACAGACAGTTGCTATGAAATGCAAAGTAATGCCTGATTTTTCTCAAAGCTACTCATACTGAATTTGTGATAATTTACCCCTAAGTAGGTAGCCTGGAATCTTAATAAAATCCTTAAAAAGGGGACTTTCGGAAGAAAGTTAAAAGAGGAAGAAGACAACTACAAGGCTAGAACATTTCACATACATGGGAAGTTCCTTGGATTCTGAAAGCATCTATATGTATATAAGCTAGCAGTGGCTTACAAAAAAGTCTTCCTCAAATTCTCCAAACCTAGAATCACCTTTGACTTTTCCATCTCCCTGTTATCTCTTATTCAAACCACTTAAGAGATTCTGCTAATTCTTCCTCAATTACATCCTTTCCTATTCTTTTCTTCTCTTCTTTTGATCCTGACTCCACCAGGCCCTCATTCAAGGACAGAATAACATCCAGAGCTATTGTTGCAGTCCTAGCTCTTCTGACTCCTCCCTGCTCCTTTCCTTTAAACCACCTAGTATTTCACTGCCAGCATAATCACTCTTATGCATAAAGGGACCATGACATAGGAAAAAAGGGGTGATGGATTTGAAATTGGAGATTAGGCATCTAAATCCTTGTTCTGCCAGAGGTAACCTTGGACAAGCCACAGGGTTTCTGTGCCTCAGTTTCCCCATCCATAAAATGAGGAAGTTCAACCTCTAATGTCCCTTCCAGCTAATCTAGGATGCCATGATTGTATTTCCTGAGGGGCAGAGGGGGGAATCTGCAATGGCTCCTTGCTGTCTAATGAGTGGGCATTTAAGTCCTCCTCTTTAAACCAGCAGTATTCTATCTTCCCTGTTTTAGTTCACATTATCTCTTTTGCAGTCTTTATTCTAGCCATAATACATTATACCCCTGACCTCTCTTTCTTGCATCAGACCCCTTAAACACATTTTCTCTCCTTCTTATCTAATGAGGGCTGTGGGTGAGAAACCATTTATTGTATATGTTTGCTTTTAGGGGGGCAAGGGAAATATTAAATTTGTGTATATGTGAACTTAATTACCAAAAAACAAAAAAAAAAGCATTTTAATATGCAAAAAGAAAAACCAGAAAAAAGACATATAAGAAACTAGAATCTTTTGCTATGTCCAATTTAACTTTCTAAAATACTTACTGAAGTCAATCACTCAGTTACTCTACTCTAGCTAGTATGCTAAGATCTGGGGACCCAAAGACAGATGAAAATAGTCTCAGTTCTTGAGCTCACAATCTATGATAATTTGCAGACAACAACTTACGAGCAAAACATATACTGCCTAAATTAGGGATAATTTCAGAGGGAAAGCATTAAGCAAGAACTGGCACTGATCAAAGTTTCCTTAATCTATAAAATCAAAAGGTCAAATGAAAGATCTCTAAGGTCCTTTTAAGTTCTATGAGTTTAGAATTTTCTGCATTTGAAAATAATTTCAGTGACAGTAGGTAAAAAAGTCTATAATATTAATTTGAATTTTTATTTCTTTAATTTAGAAAGTTATGTGAAAGAATTACAAAAGACAATGTAATTTCTGAGAAATAGCAAGCTATTTATATTATAGTTTAGGAAAAGTTGATCAAGATGCAAAATTTTCAGTTTTGTATTGTTTTCTAAAAATTGTTCTGTTTAGGGGACAGCTAGGGGGATCAGTGGATTAAGAGCCAGACCTAGAGATGGGAGATTGGGAGATCCTAGATTCAAATCTGACTTCGTACACTTCTGAAGCTATGAAACTTTAAACAAGTAACTTAATCCTAATTGCCCAGCTCTTACCTCTCTGCTGCCTTGGGAAAAAAATCCATATTAATTCTAAAAGAGAAGGTAAGGACTTTTTTTAAAAAATAAAATGTAAAAAGAGATTTGTTTAATTATTCTTGGTACTTTATTAAAAAGAAGAGTAATTTTTGACAGACTAGCCTTCAGCAACATTGTAAAGTAGGGAAAGTTCACTTTCAGTGCTTCCAGAATCCTTGTTATCTACTCTCAACTGAACCCCTCTACCTAAGTGTATTTCAAGGTCTCTAGTACATTAAGAAATCTTGTCCCTTGGTGATTGAACTCCTTCTACACATCAAATAATGCTCTCAGGATCATTTACGCTAAAATGTGATTGCATGATGACAAAGAGGAAAATTTCATCCTTTCATCACTACTTACAATTTAAGTGAGAGTAAATCTTAAGGATGAATAACCAAATAAATAAAAACAAAAGGAATAATAACTCAAATTTATATTCATAGGTTAATTTTCTAAAGTAGTTTCTTTACAATCTGAATCTTTTTTATTATTGGTTACACTTAGTGCTTTTTTTAAATGACCCCATGAGCTATTGAGGCAGGGAAACTAAATGGAATTTTTGAGGCTTTTAGCCAGGCAGATATAGGATTAAATCATGCATCTGACAATTGCTAGTCATGTGACTTTTCAAGTAACAAAATAGTACTTCTCTATTAAATCCAGAATGTCACTTTGTCATTAAAGAACATTCTAGCTCCCAGAATTCTCCATATATACAGAGCTCTAAACCCATGGTAGATGTATATTGAAAAACAATCAGGCAAATGTACTCAAAATAATCTAGGATGATGTGGATGCTTTAGTTTGCTTCCTGTTTTTGTTTCCATTTTCTTTGCAATCTTTTAAACTAGAAATGGTGAGTATCAGGAAGGTAGTATTCAAAATAGTAAGGGCATAGTGTCATGAATAAATTCAATTTAAGACCTAGAGGAAAAACTTCATTAAATATTGTAGATTCAAAACTGTCATCAGTGATATATACTAAATCATGGAAAATGGGAAAGGTGACAGAAAATGGGAGAAGGGCAAATTTCTTTATTTTCACCCAAGGGAAGAGAAAAGAGACTTTAATATATAAACTATTGAACCTGACTCAATGACTGAGAAAATTCAAGGAAGGGGGATCATTAAAGAAATATTTAGAAAGGGAAGTAATTATTACCAATGTTCAACAAGTTTTCATTAAGAGAAGATGAAGCTGGGGGCAGTTAGGTGGATAGTCTAAGTGGATAGAGAACCAGGCATAGAGACGAGAGGTCCTGGCTTTAAATCTAGCCTTGGACACTTCTTAGTTGTGTGATCCTGGGCAAGTCACTTAACTCCCATTGCTTATCCCCTACCATTTTTCTGCCTTGGAACCAATACACAGTACTGATTTTAAGATAGAAGAGAAGTCTTTTTAAAAACAAATTAAATAAATAAAAATAATACCAAACTAACCAAATTTCCTTTATTCACAACATTTCTGAACAAGTAGAGGAAGGGTATGCTGTAGATATAGTTTACCTACATTTTAGCAAAGCATCTCATATTATAGCATAGGGCATCTCATATTATTCTTTGGAAAGGAGCAGAAAGATACAGATTAGATACTAATACAATCAGATTAATTCAGAGCAGTTGACTCAATAGTTGGTCTCAAAAAGTAGTTAGTGCGACAATGTCAGCAATACAACAGGTCTTTGATGGAATACCCTAATGATGTCAAACTCAGTTAGAAATGGAGGGGCAACTAAACCCTACATAAGGGTCCCTACTGTCTATATATTGACTTAGAAAACAACACATGTTTATACATTTCTTCTTCAAGTAAATAAACCTATTAAAATGAGAAATGAATTACATTTTAATCTGAACCAAGTTATTCCCAGAAGTTTTATGGGCTGCATGTGGCCTTTAAGCCAAGTCAATATTTCTAGACAACCTCACAGATTCCTGCTTGGTCTTGTTGTATTTAATATTTCTATCACTAATTCTGTTAAGAGTCAAGATTATATTCTCACCAACTTTTTTAAATAATTGTTTTCAAAGATCAGCTTTCTTTTCCTTCTACCTCTCTCTGCCCAAATTGAGAAATCAAGGTGGGGAAACTCCCTATTACAAATATTTATAGTCAAGCAAGACAAATTGCCATTTGGGGCAAGTACAAAAAATGTTTCAATCTACATTCTGATGCCATCATTTCTCTATCAGATTGTGATTATTTTGTTTCATCATGAATCCTTTGAATAGTTATTATAATGATTAGAGTTCCTAAGATTTTCAAAGTTGAATGACTTTAGAATATTATTGTTATTATATGAATTGTTCCACTAATTCTATTTACTTAACTGCATCAGTTCACACAAATCTTTCCATGTTTCTCTGAAACCATGTCCTTCATCATGTCTTATAGCATGATATTATTCCATTACATAAAACAAAGTTGGGAGCCATAACTAACACATTAAATGATAGACTCAGAACCCAAAACAATCTTGACAGGATAATTTCTAGAAGTTCTTAACATATTCATAAACTTGTAAAATGTTTTAGTAATTTTCACATATAATTGGTTTCCTTTCTAAAACTGCATATTTTACTTTATGCATTTATTCTGAGAACAGGGTTATAGGTTTCATCTGATGGTGAAAGGGTTTATCACACATACACATGTGCACATATGGTTTTAAAGCCCTGTACTAGAGCAATAGAATGGAATAAGATGGAATTCAATATGGATAAATGTAAAATCCTACACTTGAGTAAGGAAAAATTCTTCTCAAGCATAAGATGACAATGAGATGGAAAAGTAGCAGTTATTCTGAAAAAGATCTGAGGGTTTTAGTGAAGGAAATAAGCATTTATCAAGTGCCTACTATGTGCCAGGCACTTTATAAATATTATTTCATTTAATCCTCACAACAACACTATGAGGTAGAATTATTACACTCATTTTACAGTTGAGGAAATTGAGACAGACAGAGATTAAGAAACGTGTCCAGGGTCACATAGCTAGTAAATGTCTAAGATCAGATTTGAATTCAGTGTTATTGACTTCAGTGCAGTACTTTATCCACTTTCCCACCTAGCTGGTTTGCAAAGTCAATAAAATCAGCAGTGTGGCATGATTAAGAAATTAAATGTGATAGAGATGTGGCAATTCTATTGAACTCTGACCTTGTGATACCTCCTCTGAAGTATCTTTTTTAGCCCTAGAAACCACAAATTAAGAAAAACAACTACATAATTAAGATTATATAGAGGAAGGCAATGAAAAAGGTGAATGACCTTGAATTATTGACAAGTGAGACTATTGATGGAAATAAGTACTGTCCATATGGAGAAAAAAAGACTTTGGGGAGAATTGGTGCTGTCTTCAAGTATATGAAGGGCTGTCCTGTGAAGGAGGGATTAAGCATGTTCTTTTTGCCCTCAGACAGCAGAAATAGGGATAATGGGTGAAAGCTCCAAAAAAGCCATTTTAAGCTTGATGTCAGTAAAGACTTTCTAACTTGTTAGAGCTCTCCAGCAGTGAAATAAGCTACTTGTCACTGAGAATTACTCCTTCTTGGAGGTATTCAATCAGAAACTGGATGATCACTTGGTCATTTAGTACATTTATTAGTACTTTGATGCATAACTGAGATTTTGGTAATTAGTAATTTGGTACTTTACAGTGGTGACTCTTTTTGTATGTGTCAGACTAGATGGCAACAGCCCCCAAATTCTATGATTCTGTGATTTTTAAATCCTTATCCTAGATGTGTTGATATCAAATAGACCAGAGATTTTATGGAAATTGAGGGAGAGACAGGTTTGGTTCCATTGTTCTATAAAATCTCTTATTGTATTATCAGGTCAAAGATGCTTGGAAGATGACTTCAAGGAAAATGTTGACATAGAAATTCAGCAATTAAGTTATCAGGCCTGGTATTTGTCCTTTCTTTAGTTCTGAATAGCAATCACCCAGATTTGCCTTTAAAATCAAATTGACATACCAGAGGTTACTCAAATATATATTAGGGGACAATCCAGTAAACAGAATTAATAAAGGAAGAACAAATGTATTCATAGTTTTGTCTAACTAAGGAAATGCAAGAAAGTTTAGCTCAGTATTGCCTTATTCAAGCATTAGCATGCTTTGGTCACTACATATGCAACAAAAATTAAAATGGAATTCTCTATCAGTAGCTGATTTGATAAATGACATTTAAATTCATCTTTTCTTTCCTGCCAAATTTTACAAATTGAAAATACTCCAAAATAGCCCTTATCATAAAAAGCAATTGAAAAAATAATAAAACTTGAATTAGGAAATGAACTCAATTTGGTTTGGGATCAAATTGAACTAAATTATTTTCAAATCAGAATATTTAGTGATTTCAGATTACCCACAATGGTGTGGTCTGCAAATGCTAAACAACCTTGAATCTTGCCTACATTAGCATTTTACTAGTACTATATTTGTATGTCCCATGAAGTTACTAATAATCTACAGTGTTAGTTAAAGTACAAGACCAAATGTAGATCCAAAAACTATAGTAGGCACTCAATAACCTAGTTTGCCCAAGAATAATAAATATCACATAAAATTCCCTCTGAGACACCAGAAAGTATAAAGAACATTAATGTAAAAGTAAAGAAATCTAGAAACTTTTCCTATTTCTGCCACTAACTGACCTTATGCCTTGAGTAAATCTTTTTCATCTCTCTAGGTTTCAGCACTTATCCATTAAATAAGGGAATTATAAAAGAATAGTCAGTTCCTTACAACTCACATTTCTTTCCTTTTAAGTTGGCCTGATTTGAGCTCATTGGTTTGGGTTCCATGATATAGATCAAAAAAGATAAAATAAATATCATCACATGAATAATACCTTTAAAGTACTTTGTTTAGTGCCTAGAATATAGTAGGCATTTAATTAATGTGTTCCTTCCCCCTTCAACCCTCTTCTATAACTGCCCATCTTATTAAATTCATATATATTTCTCCCATTCCATAGGAAGGGAGACACTGAATAAGCTGGAGTCTTTCTATAGCAAGAGGATACCATTGAAATACTTGGTATATCCATTAGGGAACCCGTACTCTCACTATATGATTGGCCCATGTTTTTGTAGTCATACATTCATTTTATGACATCATTTATACCAGTCTTCCTAAAGAATTCTGTATTTGTAACATATTACATCCTGTGATCTATCAGTTTCAACTCCTCAGAATGACAGAATTTGAATCCTAAGGGTCTTCAATGGCCATGTGGTGCTCTATCACTTATAGATTTATAATACCATCAGAATAACATTAATATCAAAAAGATGGGCCTGTGTTTGAGAGAAAAAATTGAGATCATTAAAAGAACTTTGAAATCCCTAAAGGCTATTCATCCTACTAAAGTTCTGTTCAACTCTGGGCTCAATTCCTAAACTCATCATTCATTTAACTTTCTATTCAAGATGAAGGTATACTAATGATATGTACCAATATGTTAGAAGTCATAATTGCCTAAGTTTCCCAATGCTTAGAGAGAATGAAAACATCTCTAAATAGTCTTTTCCTTTTAGTATGAGCATCAGCATGAAGTCTTCAAACAAGGAGAGTCTATGATTATTGAAGTATGGGTTTAAAGAAGCTTTCCTGATTATTTCTGGTTTTAGTGGATCCTCGCCATCCTTACTCTTCATTTGCATGGACAATCAGGAGTTGGTTAAAATGTTTCTTCCAGGGGTAAATGTATTGGAAAGACAGTGATCCAAGTATTTGTTAAGAGCATGTTAAGAGATCAATCTAAAATATGATATATTTAAACCTGCCATAATATGGTTCAAGACACTACCAGATGCTGTTTTGATCCCTAATGAAGCAACTAATTTCAGTTACCTGGGAAAAGAACCAAAATTGATGAGTTATTTCCATGTTATTTCCAAATCACTCACTGGGGGCAACTCCTTCACCAAACTTCTCATGTATGAATTTAATCTACAAACAAAATAATCCTTCTGAAATATCAATGAAGATTTAAAGGACTCTTTTGAATTCATTCCTAGGGATAGCCCCTAGTGATATTATGTTTTATATTTCACAGTTGACTCTAATCTCTCCTTTCAAAACATGTAAAGGTGAAAGAGGGGTTTTATATTTGGTAAAAATATGAAGAAAAGTTTTTTTATTTATACAATTAAAGTTTAATATTTTTAAAAATGTTTGGACTTCTAGGTTAAGATGGCTGCAGAGTAGTTGCAGAACTTTTGCTCTCTCCACTACTGTCCTGTACAATACCTCAAAAGAATAAAAAGGCCAAGTTCAGATGAGCAAAGGGACTTCACAATAGAGCATAGCATCAAAGGCACTTGGGATTTGGGCATTTCCATGCTATAAGGGGGTAAATTATCCCCCACCAAACTGCAAGCTGATCAAACCCTCCCCCACCCCACTGATGGGGCAGGATTTCATAACCAGCTCCCTAGAATTAAAGCAGTGGGGAACAACCTCTAAGTTCTTGGCAGCAGATCAGGAGCACCCCTGAGAGCAGCTAGACCTGAAACCCCAGGAGGCTGAAGAGTGTGCACCTTAGGCTCAGAGAGGGGAGTGGGGCTGGGGAGGTATACAACAAAAAACAAGCACAGACTCAAAAAGTAGCCTCAGGCAAAAACTGCTCCATAGCTCCATATGCAGAGAGCTTACCCTCTTCACCAAGACTTCTGAGGGAAGCAAGAAAGAGCAGAATAATGGCTATCAAGGCTCAAGAAAAACAAACCAAAAAATGAAGCAAGAAAAATATTACTAACTATAGATAATTTTTACATGGAAAAAATCCAAACCACAGAACAGACAGCAGAAGAGGACAAACATGTAAATACATCCAAAACCTCCCCCCAAAATGAATATTGGTCACAAGCTCTTGAAGAGTTCCAATCTGAGAGCACGAGAAAGATGGGAGAGATTTGGCAAGAAAAGTAGGAAATAGTTCAAGAAGAAAATAACAGTTTAAAAGTCAGAATTTTACAACTGGAAGTTGAGGTTCAGAAATCAAACAAAATAATAAGCAACTTGAAGTCCAGAAATGACCAAATGCAAGCCATGAAGAGCCAAATAGACCAGAAATAAAAGGAAAACCAAAAGATTATAGCCAAAAAACAGTCTTTAAAGGCTAGAATCGGGCAAGTAGAAACCAATCATCTCACATGACAGAAAGAATTAATAAAGCAAAGTCAAAACTGACAAAAATAAAAAGAAACATGAAATATCTCAATGAGAAGATGAAAGATCAAGAAAACAGGTCTAGAAGAGACAACTTGAGAATTATTGGTCTTCCAGAAAAATCAGAAAACAAATCTAGATATCATACTACTATAAACCAAGAAAACTGCCCCAACATCCTTGAACAAGAGGGCAAAATAGACATTGAGTGAGCCTATAGAACACCCTCTACACTAAATCATCAAAAGAAAACCCCCAGGAATATAATAGCCAAATTCAAAAGCTTCCAAGTTAAGGAGAAAATATTACAAGAAGCCAGAAGGAGACAATTCAGATATCAAGGAATACCAATCAGGATTACACAGGATCTGGCAGCATCCACACTACAAGATCTCAAGGCTTGGAATATGATATTCAGAAAGGCAAGAGAACTGGGTCTACAACAAAGGATCACCTACCCATCAAAACTGACTATATACTTCCAGGGGAAAGTATGGGCATTCAACAAAATAGAAGATTTCCAAGTATTTGCAAAGAAAAGACCAGGACTAAATGGAAAGTTTGATATCCAACCACAATAACCAAGAGAAACATGAAAAGGTAAATAAGAAAGAGAGGGTAAATAAAAAAACTTTAAGGTTCTTCTTTAAGGGCTTCAGTAAGATCAAATTACTTATATTCCTATATGGAAAAATGTTATCTGTAACTCTCAAAAATTGTATTCACTATTATAGTAATTAGGAGAACTATACATAGGGAAAGATTAGGGTACTAAGTGGTCTAAGATTATACACACACACACACACACACACACACACACACACACACACACAAAGAAAAGGTGTGGGGGAATAAAAGATGGTACCAAGAGAAACTTAAAGGAATAAGAAAAATAGGATAATCTATACCACACAAAGAAGTGTATGGGAAAAGGAGGGGAAGAAAACTATTATATGAAGGAGAGGAAGAAAGTGTTAATAGGTAATACTTAAACCTTACTCTCAGAGGAATCAGTTCTGAGGGGGAAGAGCACCTAGATCCATTGGGGCAACAAATTCTATCTTGTACTATAGGGAGAAACAGAAGGGAAAAACCAAGGGGGGAAGTGGGGCAAGGAATACATAGAGGGAGGAAAAGAGAGGGGGAAGGGATTCTAATTGACCCTAAAAAAATAACAAGAGGGAAACAAAAAGGGAGGGGGCATAAAGGGAAGTAAAATAAGAGTGGGAATTAGGAGGACTGATTAAAAACAAACAACTGGTTTAAAAGGAAGTAGCGAAAAAAAAAAGACAGAATTAGGAGAGGACTTCAAAATATTGAGGAATACACAGATGAATATCATAATTCTGAATGTGAATGGGATGAATTCTTCCACAAAATGGAAGCAAATATCAGAATGGATTAGAAACCAAAAACCTACCATATGTTGTCTACAAGAAACATGAGGGGGGGCAGCTGGGTAGCTCAATGGATTGAGAGCCAGGCCTAGAGACGGGAGGTCCTAGGTTCAAATTCGGCCTCAGACCCTTCGCAGCGGTGTGACCCTGGGCAAGTCACTTGACCACCATTGCCTACCCTTACCACTCTTCCACTTATAAGTCAATACACAGAAGTTAAGGGTTTAAAATAAAAAAAAGAAAAAAGAAAAAAAGAAACACACATGATGCAGATAGAAACACACAGGGTGAAGGTAAAAGGATGAAGCAAAATCTATTGGGCTTCAACTGAGAAAAAGAAGGCAGGAGCTGCAATCTTGATAACTGATAAAGACAAAATAAAAATAGATCTGATCAAAAGAGATAGGGAAGGTAATTACATCCTGATGAAAGGCAGTATAGACAATGAAGAAATATCAGTACTCAACATTTATGCACCAAATGGTATAGCATCCAAATTTCTAAAGGAGAAACTTCTAAAGGATAAATTTCTCAAGGAGGAAATAGATAGTAAAACAATACTAGTAAGAGATCTGAACCTTCCCCTATCAGATCTACATAAATCAAACCAAAAAATAAATAAGAAAGAGGTAAGAGAGGTAAATGAAATCCTAGAAAAATTAGAGTTAATAGATATGTGGAGAAAAATAAATAGGGACAAAAAAGAATACACTTTCTTTTCAGCAGCACATGATACATACACAAAGATTGACCATGCACTAGGGCATAGAAATATGGCAAACAAGTGCAAAAGAGCAGAAATAATAAATGCATCCTTTTCAGATCATAATGCAAAAAATAATAATAATTAGTAAAGGCATATGGAAAGGCAAATCAAAATTGAATTTGGAATAATTGGAAATTGAATAATATGATTCTCCAAAATCAGTTAAAGAACAAATCATAGAAATAATTAATAATTTCATTGAAGAGAATGACAATGATGAGACATCCTACCAAAACCTATAGGACACAGCCAAAGCTGTACTTAGGGGAAAATTTGTATCCTTGACTGCATATATTGACAGATCAGGGAGAGCAGAGGTCAATGAATTGGGTTTGCAAATCGAAAAACTAGAAAGTGAACAAATTAAAAATCCCAGTTGAAAACAATTATAGATTATAAAAATTAAAGGACAAATTAATGAAATTGAAAGTAAAAGAACTATTGAATAAATAAATAAGTCCAGAATCTGGTACTTTGAAAAAACAAATAAAATTGACAAAGTACTCGTCAATCTAATAAAAAAAAGGAAAGAAGAAAACCAAATTAACAGTATCAAAGATGAAAAGGGAGACATCACCTCTAATGAAAAGGAAATTAAGGCAATCATTAAAAATTATTTTGCCCAAATATATGGTAATAAATATAACAATCTAGGTGATATGGATGAATATTTACAAAAATATAGATTGTCTAGATTAACAGCAGAAGAAATAGAATGCTTAAATAATCCCATATTAGAAAAAGAAATTGAACAAGCCATCAAATAACTCCCTAAGAAAAAATCCCCAGGACTAGATGAATTCACACATGAATTCTATCAAACATTCAAAGAACAACTAACCCCAATATTATACAAATTATTTGACAAAATAAGCAAAGAAGAAGTTCTACCAAATTATTATTATGACACAAATGTGGTACTGATCCCAAAGCCAGGTAGATCAAAAACAGAGAAATAAAACTACAGACCAGTCTCCTTAATGAACATAGTTGCAAAAATCTTAAACAGAATACTAGCAAAAAAGATTCCAGCAAGTGATTACAAGGGTTATTCATTATGATCAGGTGGGATTTATACCAGGAATACAAGGATGGTTCAACATTAGAAAAACCATCCACATAATTGACCATATCAACAAGCTAACAGATAAAAATCACATGATTATCTCAATAGATGCTGAAAAAGCCTTTGGAAAAATACAACACCCATTCCTACTGAAAACAGTAGAAAGTATAGTAATAGAAGGACCTTTTCTAAAAATAATAAACAGTATATATCTAAAACCATCAACAAGGATCATATGCAATGGGGACAAATTAGAAGCATTCCCAATAAGATCAGGAGTGAAACAAGGATGCCCATTATCACTTCTATTATTTTAACACTGTACTAGAAACATTAGAAATTGCAATTAGAGAAGTAAAAGTAATTGAAGCTATTAGATTAGGCAATGAGGAGAATAAGCTATCACTCTTTGCAGATGATATTATAGTGTACTTAAAAAAGACTAGAGAATGAACTAAAAAGCTAGTAGAAATAATCAATAACTTTAGCAAATTTGTAGGATACAAAATAAATGCACATAAATCATCAGTATTTCTACATATTTTCAACATATCTCAGGAGCAAGAGTTAGAAAGGGAAATACCATTCAAAATTACCACAAACAATATAAAGTACTTAGTAATCTATCTATCAAAACAAACACAGGAATTATATGAACACAACTACAAAACACTTTCCAAACAATTAAAACTAGATCTAAACAATTAGAAAAACATTGATTGCTCATGGGTAGGTGCAACATGGAAAATGGCAGGGTAGAATTCCTGCAAGATACAGGGTCAAGCCTCACCCAGAATTCCAGGGGACCCCCCTGGAGAAATCAGGGTGAGGGAACATTTTGGAAGCAGATAAACAGTTGATTTCTAGGGGTTGAAGTGAGCAGGTCACTCTGCTTGCTGTTCCCGGTTTTGGGATTGCTTTGGAGGCCATCTGGGGCAAGAACCATTTTGGTTCTGCTCAGTAGTTTGCTTGTTTAGCTGAACTAGACCTTTCTAGCAATAGAACAGTTGTTATTTAGTTATTTTCGATATTAGAAGTGATAATTACAGACTTGAGGGTAAGCTAGCTAAAAGTCTGCAACTCCCTCCTGAAGGGGGAGAGGCAGTTTCTACCTAACAGTTCAGGGATGCCCAGATCTTATCCAAATCCTTGAAACCCCTTCCCGGCCTTCTGTTCCTCTTTTATCCGTAAAAACTTCATCTTTAGGGAGCAGTGCCTGCTTATTATTCTGGGAATACATCCAACTTCAGCTAAGTTTTCTTCAGCTGTCTGGCCCATACAAGTTAGATTCTTCTGTCCCTGATAACTACAAGACATCAAGCTTTTCCTATTGTCCCTCAGTCAAACCTGTGGGGAATATAAATTGAGAAAGTGAACATCATTAGAGAGCCTTGCTGAACCTTGCCAGAATACATCAATCCTGCCTCCATTTTCAACTGATTTCCAACTGCTTTTTGGGAGGGGTAAGAGTAAAGAGTACCTACCCCTCCTTATCCACTCAAGCCTGTGGGGGGTGGGAGGAGTGAGTCCTGTAGGTTTCTAGTTTCAGGCCATCTCTTCAGCTTCCCAAATAGCTCTGTTAGATCAATATAATAGTAGGAGAAACTAACATAATAAAAATAACCATTCTACCCAAATTCATTTACTTATTTAGTGCATATCTATCAAACTACCAAAAAACTTTTTACTGAATTAGAAAAAATTATAACAAGGTTCATTCCGAAGAACAAAAGATCAAGAATATCAAGGGAAATAATGAAAATAAACATGAAGGAAAGTGGCCTAGCAGTACCAGACCTTAAATTGCACTATAAAGCAGTGGTCATCAAAACAACATGGTACTGGCTAAGAGACAAAATGGAGGATCAGTGGAATAGACTTGGGGTAAGTGACATTAGCAAGACAATCTATGATAAACTCAAAGAGCCCAACTATGGGGACAAAAGTCCACTATTTGACAAAAACTGCTAGGAAAATAGGAAAACAATATGGGAAAGATTAGGTTTAGATCCACATTTCACACCGGACACCAAGATAAATTCAGAATGGGCGAATGACTTGAATATAAAGAAGGAAACTATAAGTAATAAATTAGGTGAACACAAAATAGTATATTTGTCAGATCTTTGGGAAAGGAAAGAATTTAAAACCAAGCAAGAGTTAGAAAAAATTACAAAATGTAAAATAATTTTGGTTACAGTAATTAAAAAGGTTTTGTACAAACAAAATGAATCCAACCAAAATTATAAGGGAATCCATAAATTAGGAAAAAATCTTTATAACAAAATCTCTGACAAAGGTCTAATTGCTCAAATATACAAGGAGCTAAATCAATTGTACAAAAAATCAAGCCATTCCCCAATTGATAAGTGGTCAAGGGACATGAATAGGCAATTTTCAGATAAAGAAATCAAAACTATCAATAAGCACATCAGAAAGTGTTCTAAATCTCTAATAACTAGAGAAATGCGAATCAAAACAACTCTGAGATATGACCTCACATCTAGCAGATTGGCTAAAATGACAGCAGGGGACAGTAATGAATGTTGGAGAGGACGTGGCAAAATTGGGACAATAATGAATTGCCAGTGGAGTTGTGAATTGATTCAACCAATATGGATGGCAATTTGGAACTATGCCCAAAGAGTGCTAAAAGACTGCCTGCCCTTTGATCCAGCCATACCATTGCTGGGTTTGTACCCCAAAGAGATCATAGGGAAAAAGACATGTACAAAAATATTTATGGCCTCACTCTTTGTGGTAGTAAAAAACTGGAAAATGAGGGAATGTCCTTCGAATGGGGAATGGCTGAACAAATTGTGATATCTTCTTGTGATGGAATACTATTGTGCTCAAAGTAATAATAAACTGGAGGAATTCCACATGAACTGGAATGACCTCCAGGAATTGATGCAGAGTGAAAGGAGTAGATCCAGGAGTACATTGTACACAGAGACTAATACACTGTGGTACAATCGAATTTAATGGACTTCTCTACTAGCAGCAATGCAAGGATCCAGAGCAATGCTAAGGGACTTATGAGAAGGAAAACTAGCCACTTTTGGAGGAAGAACTGTGGGAGGAGAAACACAGAGGAAAAACAACTGCTTAAACACATGGACTGATGGGATATTATTGGAGACATAGATGCTAAACGATAACTCCAGTCCAACTATCAACAATATGGAATTAGGTCTTGATCAATGATACATGTAAAACCCAGTGGAATTGTGTATCAGCTATAGGGGGGTGGGAGGTATGGGGGGAGAGGAAAGAACATGAAACATGTAACTATGGGAAAATATTCAAAATGAAAAATTTAAATTGAAAAAATGTTTGGATGTCCCTTCCAATTCTTTCACTTCCTTCAATTGCTAGACTTCTTAAAATACTTTTCTACAGCCATCATCTCTTCTTCCTCTCCCCTGTTTATACCTTGCAATCTAGTTTCCACTCCTACTAATATTTTCCAGAATCCCCAATTATTTCCATCTGGCCAAATATAGTAGTGTCTTCTTACTCTCTATGCTTCTTAGCATTTCTATGGAATTTGACTTTGATGAACATTAAACATAGTTGAAACCTGGAAATTTTCTCCTCTCCATTCAGATCTTGGCTTTAGGGAGACTGCATGATTAACCGAATTTGAAGTCATAAAGACTTAATTTCAAATCCTGCCTCCCATACTTATTGTGTAACCCCAGATAAGCCCCTTTATCATCTTACGCCTCTGATTCCTCATTTGTAAAAGGAAGAGATAGGACCTGATGGTTTGTACAGTACCTTCTACCTCCAAATCTAAAATATTCTGAAGACTACAAATACCTATTGATTGTAAAATCAGAGACCTAGAATTCAAAGGGACTTTAGGTACCATCTAATCCAAGTCCCCCATGCTTTTTAGAAATGAGACAATAGAATCCCATAGAGAAAAAGTGACTTGCTCAAGGTCACATAGGTAGGTAAGAGGAGAATGAGGATTCCGACTAATGCTCTCTGATTCTTTGTTTAGGGCTCTTTTACAGAGGACAATGCTCTGAACTCTTAAAATATTTATAGCAAATACTACATAAGTGAGAAATATTATCATTTCCATTTTTTCTTATCTCCCCATCCAGATACTAAGATACTAAGCTCAAATTGGACTGAACAAACATGTATTAATTTCTTTTCCATCACCCACAACACAGTGACAGATGTGTGGCTAGTGAGAACCAAATACTTATTATTTGTTACTGCATTTATTTAGAGTATAGTTTTCAGAACACTGTACACAGTACAAGTAATATTATTCAGTGATCAACTGTGAATGTCTCAGCTATTCTCAGAAATACAGCGATCTAAAACAATTCCAAAGGACTCATGATGAAAAATGTTATCCACCTCCAGAGAAAGAACTGATGAAGTCTGAATGCAGATCAAAGCATATTTTTTTTATTTTCTTGTTTTTTTCGTCTGTGTTTTCTTTCACAACAAAGCTAATATGGAAATATATTTTGCATGACTGCACATGTATAACCTATGTCAAATTGCCCACCTTCTCTATGAAGGGAGAAGGGAAGAGGGAGGAATGATGAGGATTTGGAACTCGAAATTTTAAAGAAAAAGTAATGTTAAAAAATTCTACATGCAATTGAAAATAATAATGTTTTAAAATAAAATAGGGCTTTCCTGTTGTTTTTTTAACTAGGACTGTGATTTCAAGGCTATGAGAAAATTTCCTCTCACAATTCAGATTATTACCTACTCAGTGATTTATAGTTTTAGAGAGTTTCCTGGAGTCATAGGAGATCATAACTTTGAATGTGTCCAAGGCAGGACTTGAGCCTGGATTCACTGGATAACAATCCAAGAGACTTTAAAAACAATAATGCAACCCCCTCATTTTATAAATGAGGGAAATTGAGGTGCAGAAGATATGGTAACTTCCCTAAAGTCACCAGCAATTCACAAATCCAGTTTCTGAAACCTTGTTCTCTAATTCCTCTAATACAGAATTCATTCCTTGATCCAATCAGTTCTTTTTCTACAGCACCTCACTGCCTCTCAATACTATAATCTGTAACTAATCTCACCAGAATTCATAATAGAAATATCCTGTTCAGGCAAGAGAATACACTCTAATGCACCTTGATACTATACAAATTCTGGAATATTTGGTTCTCTTGGAGAAAAAAGGAGAAACTCAGAAGATAAGCCAACTGGAGGAAGTTGTAGAGAAAAATAATATAATATGTTTTGGACAGATTGAGTTAGGGATATCTGTAGGACATTCATCTCAAAATCTTTTATAGTCAAGGGTAGCTAGGTTGCTCACTAGACAAAGAGCTAGGCCTGGAGATAGGAGTTCCTAGATTTAAATATGGCCTCAGACACATCTTTGGCCAAGTCATTTAACTCCCATTGCCTAGCCTTTACCACTCTTCTACCTTGGAACCAATATACATTATTGATTTTAAGACAGAAGGTAAGGATTTGTTTGTTTTTAATGCTTTCTAGATCATGAATGATAAGCAACTAAAGTTCAGTGGGGAGCTAAAGTTAAATATGTAGCTATGAGAATCATTTGTGTATAGATGAAAATAGGGGAAAGATGTTGGAGTAGGGTGTGAGGCTTTCTCCCTCACCTAATACCCCACCATAAGCAACCAAAAATAACTCCACAGAGTCAAAGTTAAAAATGGCAAAAACAGCCAGGAATCTGGAGTGAAGTTGAACAGCTGGCAGGAGGTTTGGGGGGTATGGAGGGAAGAAGAGGGGGAGGGGAGTTTCTGACCACCTTAGGTCATGGGACAGGAAGAGAGCAAGCAGATTAGAATCAACACTTTGGGGTGCAAAGGGCAGGATTAGAAAGCTGCATCCCAGAGGATACCACTGGAATCTACAAAGTTAAGGGTCTTATGTTTGCTGTAGCCTCTGCTGTTGAAACCCCCCCTGGCCCACAAATGGGGATAGAAGAAGTAGGTTCCATGGAGCTGGAGCAAAGGTATCACAGATAGTGAACAAGGATATTTGGAGGCCAAAGGAACACAGGTTTGATTAAGGTTCTCTTGCAAGCCTCAGCAGAAGCAGAGGAGGAATGAGGAAGGAGGGCACACTAGTGAGTGTGGTTGCTGAGGGACTGGGGTCTCATCATCTATGGTCACTTCCAGGATAGTTGTGTCCATGAATACTGCCACTAGAAGAGGTAGACTAGCTGTTGACAGCAGAATTGCCCCCTGGCTCTGGGAGGAGCATGTGAGGTCAGTCATGGACTGGAGCTCAAGCACAGGACCCAGGACTACATTCAGATCCTGGATCCTGGAAAAACTAAATATGACCCAGGTAAAAACACTCAGTAAAATCCTATAATCTGAAGTAATACTTCAGTACAATAGAAACACTGAGAGTTTGGTAAAAAAGCAATAATTAAATCTATTGGCTTGACAACTAAATTTTTAAAAATAAAAAATGCAAGCAAAGGAGAAAGAACCTAATTATTAATAGCTATTGTGGGAATAGAAATGATGAAGGTTCAAATGCAGAGGACAGTGAAGTTAAAACACCTACTTCAAAAGCAGCAAAGAGATACAATAAATGGTCACAAGCTCAAAAATAGGTACTGGAAGACATTGGAAGAAGGAGATTGAGGTCAGGTAATACTAGATGTCTACTCTCATCAGACCTAGAATAAAGAGAAAGCAACACACAATTAGAAAGGTAAATTTTTTATTAATGTACAGAAAAACAAGAAGGAAGGGAAATGGGATAAGGGACATATTAAGATGGCTTAAGATGAAGGAGGACAAGAGGATAAGAAAGAGAGGTAAGGGAGAGATACCTAGAAGAGAGTACACATCAAGAAGTAAAGGGGTAAAGTAAGGGGATAAGTTAATCAAGAAGTAGGAAAGCATGTTAGGAAGGATAAAGAAAGGATTTTGGAAAAATTGAGTGAATATGAATTAAAAGGTATGGGGGAAGGGATAAGGGAATGACCTTTGGAAAGGTGGGGCAATTTGGAAGTAGGAGGTCAAGGGGAGAAGATAAGGGAGGATTTGGGGGAAGGGCTGTGACTTGGAGAGGTATTGTTCAAAGGAAATTGGATATCTGAGAAAGGATATGGCATAAAGAGGAAGACAAAAAGTGATGGGAACACAATATATGGAAATGCACAGCTTCACTTTACTAAGTGTAAATGGGATGAAATCAGACCTGACAATATGTGGTTTACAAGAAACATATTTAAAATAAGAGATACACATAGAGTGAAGATGAAGGGCCAGAGCAGAATATATTATGGCTCAGCCAATTCAGAAAAAAAACAGAGGTATCTCTCATCATCCCTGACAGAAACAATACTATAACGGATAAAATTAGAACACATCAACAAAGTAACTATACTATGTGTGTGTGGGGGAGGTGTACAATGGATAATAAAGTATTATCAATAATTTATGCACCAATTGTTATAGCATTCTGATTTTTAAAGGAAAAACTAAATGAGATACAGAGGGAAATAGGTAACAAAATAATAGTAGCCATGACTTTAATTTACTCTTCTCAGAACTAGAAAATCTAACCAAAAAATAAATGAGAAAGAAGTTAAGGAGATGAATAGAGCCCCAAATAAATTTAATATGACAGATATCTGTAAAGCCCATAGATACCTGCATGAGGTTAGTAGTAGATCTAAGCCCAAGTATAACCATAATCCAAACATAGTTTCTGATGGGACAACAATGGTTTGGAGAGCATACATATTCTTCAAAAATCTTACTTTAATACTCATCATACTGTGGAATGTATTCCCGAGAAGTTGTGGTACAACAACATTGGCTATGACCAAACTGGAAACACTCAGTTTTGGAAAAACTATAGCCCTGGCAACAGATTGTGTTTACCACCTAAGGGCCAATTTAGCTAAATATAGTCCTGGTAAAGTATATTAACTGAGAACCAGACAGATTAAAAGGATCAAATTAATTACTGATAGGAACATGGAGAAACAGCCTAATATTACTTTGCTAAAGCAGCTGTGAATTATTTTTTTTAGAAAACAAGATGGAAATATATATTAAGAATTGTCAAGCTATTCATGTTCACTGACCTATAGATCTCATTACTAGGACTAAGCCCTAAAAGCATTATTGAGAAGGTGAAAAGCTGTGTAAATATGAAAATATTTGTGGAAGACTTATTTGTAATGATCAAAAATACTAGAAATAACACAAATGCAATAACTGAATAAAGTAGCTGAATAGACAGATATTTGAATGTCATGGATTATATTACATATTATAGAAATGATAAATATTGGAAATATAGAGAAAATAAGGGAAACATATAGATGAAAAGAATAATATATACTAATTACTTTTTATTTTTTAATTTATTTATTTTTAATTGATTAATTAATTTAGAATATTTTTCCATGGTTGCATGATTTATGTTCTTTTCCTCCTCTCCTCCCTCCTCCCAGAGCCAATAAGCAATCCCACTGGTTTTTACCTGTATATCATTATATTTTTAAAACAGCCACAAAAATCAAGAAAAAAGTATCAAAAACAAATCTGAAGAGAACTCAAATATATTTTTGAACAAATTATAAACAACATAGAGTTTACATAATTTTATACATTTGTTTATGTAAATTTTTTGGTGGTGCTGGTTATTAAGTAAAAAAATTAATTGAAAATAAAAGAGATGAAAATGTGGAATAGATGAGATCATTAAAAGAGAATATGAAGAGAGAGAGACAAGTACAGAGAAGCAGGAAGAATAACTATGAAAGAGCAGAAAGATAAAAAAATATCAATTTGGAAAGGATAGTAGGTAGTTTCAAATGTTGCAGGGATTTTTTCCCATTAAGAAGAACAATGTTGGAGAAAAGGCCATCAAATTTCCCAATTACAACATCTTTTTTTAAGTTGTTTAAACAACATTTGTTTATTTATTTAATCACTACTGTATGTCCTGTAAGCACAGAGACAATCTTAGCTAACAAGAAAATTACCAAAGTCACAGATAAGTATAATAAGTACAATGCATTATTCCCGTTCTGTTATGTCCAACTTTTCATGAACCCATTTAGGGTTCTCTTGGCAGAGATACTAGAGTGGTTTGCCATTTCCTTCTCCAGCTCATTTTATAGATGAGTCAACTGAGGCAAACAGGGTTAAGTAACTTGCCCAAATTAGTAAGTGCGTGAGGTCCAATTTGAATTCAGGAAGATGAATATTCCTGACTCAAGACATGGACACTTCATCCACTGTGCCACCTAGTTACCCAATGCTACCTTGTATATGCAAAGTAAATATACAATGTTGGGACTAGAGTGATGAAGAAAGATCTCTTGAAAGAGGTTTCACTTGATATGAGCCTTAAGAAAGCTAGAAATTGGTAGAGGAACATTTGATAAGAAAGAATAATATGTAATTCCGTGAATTATGTTTTTTGACAAAACTATGTATTTTTTCTTAAATTAGTATAAATATGAAATAATTTATAATTATTAATCACTGAGGCTCAGAGAAGTGACTTGTCCAAGGTTATATAACTAATAAATCTCAGAGCCAAGATTCAAGATCAAGGCCAAATATTCTTTACTCCACATGCACCTATCTTTCCATTTCTCCTAACACCCCTTTGTATCTAGAGGAATTATTTGTGTATAGCAAAGTTGAACAGCTAGGCCTAAATTGCTCCATATAAGAATAAATACTCCCCCACAAGAATTGACTACCTGTGTTTGAACCTAGTTTCCACCCAGTACAGGTATTTAATTGGGTAGCTATGATTTCCAGCTAAGAAACTCTGTGTAACCATGATTTATTTCAATTGATCCTCAAAATGATCTTTTGAGGGAGATCATTTACCCTCAAGGGAATAGAGAGAGGATGTATGGTTTCACTAGCATAGGGAACTCCTAAGGTAGAAAACTTTTATGTCAAGGTTGGTCAAATCTCTTTAACTTAGAGTTCCCTATAAACCTAAGAGATTAGATCCCAGGTCACTCAGTCTGCAGGTATCAGGAAGTCTCGAAACCAGGTTTTCCTGTTTTTTAAGCAGGGTTTCTCTCCAATATGCCATGCTCTCTCTCAATCCAATGTTATTATCACCTTTTTACAGATGAAGAAGCTGAAGCCAAGAAGTCGGGCAACAAAATGAATAACTGAATTAGGATATATTGTTTCGTGGGAATTTTTTGTATGAATTGAAGAGGATGACTACTGCAGACCCAGTTAGCTCTGAAATTCTGTGACCCTATAATTCATGTCCATTTATTATAAAGTCAATGGCAACTTTTTCATGAATTTTAGGAAATATATTCTTCCTCCCCTTTTGCTCAAATATTCAAATAAATATTTGATCAGTTTCCCTTGAGAAACAAGTAGACATATTTGTCTATCTGACTTGATACTATATGTAATGAAAATTCCTTGGTGGTGAGTTAATCAAGTCACAATTCAATTTTTTCCTACCTATTAATTTTTTTACCTTTTAGAAATTGCAAATCTTTATGGAGAAATTAGAGAGAGGAATAGGGGAGGAGAAAAAAGAGAGAAGAGGAAAAAAAGAGAAGAGGAGAGGAGAGGAGAGGAGAGAAGAGAAGAGAAGAGAAGAGAAGAGAAGAGAAGAGAAGAGAAGAGAAGAGAAGAGAAGAGAAGAGAAAAAGAATTATCTAAGGCAGTGATGGGCAAACTACTCTTGCAGGCCAGATTCAGCCCCCTGAAATGTTCTATCTAACCATAAGACATTATTCCTAATCTAACGAATACAATGAGTAGGATACAATACAATGAAACTTTGAAATAGTTGCCTTAGAAACAGACTGACAAATGAGCATTTCCTTTCCTTTGGCCCCCTCTTTAAAAAGTTTGCCCATCACTGATCTAAGGGATTAGATTAATTTTCTTTTCCATGTCACTCAGCCAGTCTGTGATAGAACTGTGATGGCAAACCTTTTAGAGACCAAGTGCCCAAACTGCAACCCTTACCCTGCATGTGAGCCCACCTTACCCCAGACAGAGGAGGAAGGAAGTGTTCTCTTTGGGCTGATGGGGAGAAGGGTTGGTATTCTGAGAAATATCCTCAGGTGCACTTGGAGAGGGGGAGGAGAGCAGCCCCCTCTAGCACACATGCCAGAGGTTCACCAACACAGTATTAGCAAAAGATCTTGAAACCAGAATTTTTATTTGAGTACATGGTATAAGTTCACTGTTTAAAGAAATAACAAACAGTATCTTAGAGGACTGTTTTCAGTAATTCATGAGTTTTGCCACCAGGAAAACCATGTGGGACATGGAAAGCCAATGGTTCCTTTCTCAATTGCTTTCTCTCTGCTCTTCAGCACATGCTAAAGCTGCTCAAATTTCAAAAAACAAAGTGTGCCTCTCAGATGAGTCAAGATCTCCATGTCCCATCTGGTAATCCTTAAAGTGAATGACAAGAACATAATACTTTGAAACAGAATAATGTTTGAGGGATATAAAAATGAGGTTACCTATGGAATTGGTGAGATGATGAAATATTTAATATTTCACCCAATAACATCTCCATTTAAGGTTAGCAAAAATTTCATGGAATTTGAGAGTATAAAACTCAAATTTTTCATGTGATCTACCTTCCTTCATATCTTTTTATTTGGTATTAGGGAATTGGTGATGGTGTGGTCATTTCCTTAAGAAAAATTCAGGTTTTTGCCATTGAAGAACCGAACCATGAAAAAATGAGAGAGTTGACAGCTTTGCTCATAAAAACAAGGCTAAGCATAGAATTCCAAGGCTTACTCATTTGGAGCTTACCAACTTGTATAACTTCCCATAGAAAGCTATGAAATGTACCAGGCTGCCACTCTGAGCACACAGATATCCAATATGTTCATATGAATGGATTGCCATTTTAGAAATGAAATGTCCCATAATAGGAAGAGAGACTCAAACTCTATGCCTACTTTCCCACTAATCTACCTGTTTTGGTAGGAGCTGCTAGACATAGCATCTCTGTAGAATTTGAACTGAATTGACATGTGCTTATATTTGGCATGGATTTTTTTTCATAAAGACTTCATGGAAGGAATATTAGAAAGAAATATGATAGGAATTTATTTGCATCAATACAGGGTAGGTAAAACATCATCAGATAATGTTGTTCCTCATCTTCAAAAGACTGAAAATTTATGATCAATACAATGACTAACCAACCACGATTTCAGGGACCTAAATGATGAATTATGCTCATCACTTCCTGACAGAAAGATGATGGATTCAAGATGCAGAATGAGAAACATTTTTGACATGACCAGTGAATATATTTTTCATTTGGCTATGTATAATTCTTACAAAAATTTTGTTTTTCTTTTCAACTGTGGAGGTGGGACAGAGAGAAAATAAGTGAAAAAAATGTCAGGTGTAAATTATCTCTGAGTAAAATTTTTTCATATATACCAAAAAGAAAGAGAAAATTATTTTCCTGCTGTCAGTTTCCTAGACTACTTCCTTATCATGTGTTGAATGATGGAGCTTTCAAAGTGAAAGGACCCTCAGAGACTTTCTAATCCAACTTCCTTTTGTAAATTTGGAAATAGAGGCTGAGAATAATAAGTGAAGCCAATAGTTTCAGGGTTAGTATGTGATTCAAACCCAGGTTTCTATGACCATGGTTCTTTTTGTAGAATTATTTATTTACTTAATTAATTTAGAATATTTTCCCTTGGTTACATGATTCATATTCTTTCCCTCCTTTTTTTCCCTCCCCACTCCCTTAGCCAACAAGCAATTCCACTGGGTTTTACATGTATTGATGATCAAGACCTATTTTCATATTATTAATGTTTGCAACAAAGTGATCATTTAGAGTCTACATCCCCAGTCATGTCCCCTTTGAACCATGTGGTAATACCATGGTTCTTTCTTCTCACCTGGATTATTGCAATGGTAGCTTATTATTAAACATTACGTGGGCCACATTGCCCCCCTGTTTTCTCTGACTCCAAGTTAACCAGGACACTGCTTCTCCCTGAGGTTCTGCTCTCATTTCATTCCTCAATCCAAAAGTGAATCTCTAGTTCTCTTCCCATCAAGTTTAAACTCACAGCTCTCAAGGGCCTCTGTAATATGTTTTCATTGTAGCTATGCGTGTAATATTTCAAAAGATTCATCCTCCTCTCTAATCAAACTGATGTGATGAATACACCAAATTAGTCCACTTATTATTCCCTGAATATTCTCAACCCCAATCCTTCTTGACCTCTCTAGAGCCTTTGACACTATTAATGACCTTATCCTCTTGGATCCTCTCTCACTTCATATTTTTTATAACCACTGCCATATCTTGATTCTCCTCCTATTCATCCAATACCTACTATTTATCACTCTTTTACTGGTTCTTCATCTATTAACCATGGGTGTTCTCAAAGGATCTGGCCTGTATTTTCTTCTTTTTTCATTCTGTGCTTTCACTTATCAATCTCATCTATTCTCATGGATTCAATTATTATCTCTATTCATATCACTCCCTAAATCAAAATATATTTTCAGTCTCTCAAAATATGGTCACACATTTCCAATGGTCTCTTGGACTTCTCAAATGGCATGGAAAAAATCTCGAACTCAATGTGGCTAAAACAGGACTCATTATCTACCACCATCCTAAACTTTCCCCCACTAACAAGTTTCTCTATTCCTGTTGAGGAGACCCATAAGCCAAATGCTCAGGCTCACAAGCTATACATCATTTATAGCTCCTTAATTTTTACTTATCCCACACATTAAGTTCATTCCCAAATCTTGTCATTTTTATTCTTTACATATCTCAGAAATGTCCTCTCCTTCTACTCACACAACCATTACCCTAATTCAAGCAATCATTATCTTTTTCCCCAAAAGGAATGTTCCTTGTGAGATCTCTTATTTTTCATCGATATTTAAGAATCATTTAAAATTTTTTTTGAGATCCAGATTCTCTCCCTCTCTCAAGCTCCTTCCTCATCCATTGAGAAGCAAGTTTTACTGTCTTCTAGTTTCCAAGCCTCATGTCTCTCTTTCCTTTTGTCAGTGGCAATGGAGTCTCCCCAATCCCTGGTCTTTCGAGAAACAGGTAGGCTTGACTGGATGGGAGGGGGAGGAGCCTGTGGAGTACTTCTTTACCTCCCCCCACCCTCTAAGCAGTTGGAACAGTTAACTGCCTGGTTATGGAGGATATTCTGGCTTGATAACTTCTGGGTCAAGATAGTAAATGGAGAAAGACTAAACTCCTTGTGTTGATAACTTTCTTTGTTTGAATTACTCTCTAACAGGATGGAAATGTATGAGGTTAAGTCTTCAGCAAATTTGACCACAGGTCCCAAGGGCAAAGGCAGTCATAGCCCCTGCCTAAATGAAATACTTGGCTTGGTGAAAGGGAAGGTAGTATGTATAAACCCCAGCTAACTGTATACAAACTCTATCTTTCACAAACTAGATGTATTTAATGATTTCAGGGAACAAGAAAGGGAATCGGTTTAAGGAAAGAGGAGGGAAGGTAATTTGGCTAAAACTATTAATTGTAGGCTAACAACACATTCCCCCTGTGGGGTAGGGGGAATGTAACTTGAATGGCTGAAACCTAATCAAAGCCCCTAAATATCTTCCTTCTAAAACCTAAACTACTAAACTAAAGGTAGACTGAGATTTTGCTTGAAGTTCTGTTTTAGTGGTTGCTATCAAGGTAAAGCATCCCTAGCTGTCAGTGACTGAATGACCCAGCCCAGAGCTGCACAGATTGCCCCTCTGCTCAGAGCCAAGAGCAGAGTCAGGATCCTTGCAAGAAGAGTGTCTTGGCTTTTATACCAGGACTCCAACTAACTTTAACTGCCCCCTCTCTTAGAGTTGTGGGGGGCACTATGGAATTCTGTGATGCAGCTTGAACCCCTCTCAGAAATATGGATCCCACACAGCTCAATGTGTTCCTGTGCCTTCCTATTACCTTCAAGATAAATTTTAACTTGGTCCCTTCCTACCTTTCCAATTTTCTCATAGTTCACTCTCTTCTTTCCTCCTCTACAAACCTACTACCACAAGACTCAGCAAAACTTGCCACCCTATAGTTGCTCAGACGTGATATCCTATGTCCTGTCTCTCGGACTGGTAAAGCTCTGCTCCCTTATCTTCACCTGGCAGTTTCCTTGATTTTCTTCAAGACCTAGCTTAAATTCTGCCTTTGGCATGAGAACTTTCTGGGGTTTTCTGTCCCCTCAACCCCCATTCCCCCAGCTAATAATGCTTATCTCTTTACTTCTTTACTTACTTCTTTACTCACTTGTATGTATCTAACCATTTATATAGTTTTCCTCCATTAGGATTATAAAGATTAAAAATAATAAAGGCTGATATAAATATAGAAATTAATATTTTAATTAAAGCCATGCTGATAAAGTCATTAGACCATGCGCTTGTAAGAATTCAAAACTACCATCCAGCCATTATTGTTACCTCCCGTCTCTTCCTGAGTCTGCTAGCCAAGAGAGAGACTTCCTCCTAACCCAGGAGATTTAAACTGACCTCTGCGTGGTGACTTAGGCGTCCCCACGCCCAAAGAACCAGAACCGGAAACCCGTTGGACCACGGAAAATGTAGTTTGATAATTTCCACCTGTCCATAGAAAATACATATATATATATATATACATTTAGATGGCATTTCCCAAATTTCACTTTTACAGGATACAGTATGCTCCTTGAGGGTAAGGGTTGTTTTTGCCATTCTTATTGGCAGTACTTAGCAAAAATCTTGCCACATAGTTAAGTACACAAATGTTTGTTGACTAACTGGCTGGCTTTTGTGTCTTTGCTAACATAGTTCGATCCCCCTATTTAATATGCCTTCTCTGCTTGATAAATTCTATCAATTCTTCAAAATTTTTAGATTTTTTTATTTTTCATAATTGTTTTCTGACATTTTGTGAACCGTGTTCTCTCCCTCCCTCCACTTCTTCATCCTCCCCAAATGGGAGGCAATATGATATATGGATGACTAGGTTATCATATAATTCATATTTCCATGTTCATCATGTTGTAAAAGAAGAAACATATTGCTTACCCTAGAGAAAAATTCATGGAAGAAATAAAGTGAAGAATAATATACTTCAATCTGCATTCAGACTCCAGTAGTTCCTTCTAAGGAGGTAGATAGTCTTTTTTGTCATGAGACTCTTGGAGTTGTTTTGGATCTTTATCTTGTTGATAAGAGTTAAATCATTCACAGCTGATCATCATATAATATTGTTGTTTCTGTGTACTGCATTCTTCTAGTTCTGCTCACTGAGTTTTGTATTATTTCATATAAGTCATTCAAGGTTTGTTTGGTCAGTTTTTTTGGCAGCTGTTTTATTTGTCATCTCTTATGGCAAAATAGTATTTCATTACAATAATACTCCACAACTTGTTCAGTCATTCCCCAATTGATGGGCATACTTTCAGTTTTTAATTCTTTACCATCACAAAAAAAAGAGAGATATTATAAATATTTTTATACAAGTAGGTCCCATTCCCCATCTTTCATATCTTTGGGATAGTAAAGATTTCTAGATTTCAGTAAAGCTTAAATCCTACTTCCTCCCCAGAACCTTTATTAATTACTTTAGTTATGAGGGATCATTTCTTCTTGTCACCTTATATGGGATTTCTGAAGGCAGAAAGTTGAAAAACAAAGCTAATTAATTCTAGCCTCAGAGGACATGGATCCTATGCCTGCCTCTGTCATTTCCTGTTTGTATAAGGGTGTACTAGTCACTCAACTCCTTTGGGATCCATTTGCCTCATTCATAAGATTAACAATCAGGTCAATATGACCTTTTACTATCTTCCCAATGCTAAATTTGTAATCCTATACCTCAATTAATGGGAAGGAAAAGGAAAACTATTCCTCTATCTTTACCAAGCATATGTCAAGAGCAGGACATGGCTGAAATGACTGAACAACAACATTGTCCATATAATGGTACCTTGAAACCTTTATTAAGGTTCATTTGGAATTTATTTGGGGTTATCATAAATTGTATTTTATTTTTTCAGCTAGATATTCTGCTACCCAGCTAATTGCAAACCCTTAAAGGTTGGGTTAATAGTGTTACCTTTAGATTTTTAGCTCTTCCTAAAATTAAGCAGAATTGATCATGCACTGGATTATACATCCATAGACAGAACATAGAGGGCTCCATCAGTCTTCCAACTTTCTGATCTCAAGATTCCTTTATACTCTTACAAATCATCAAATAGCTACATATCCGTGTGCCAAATGATGCCTTCCATGGTGTAAGGAGAAAAGTAAAGAGTTGAATAGATAAATAAATAAATTATTGAGTACCCCCAAAGGACTATTGTTTATGTGGATTATTTCTAACAATACTTTGAATATATTAATATGTTTATTATTTACTAATAAGTAAAATAGTTTATTTTAAACATTTGCTATTAATATATACTATATAAATATTTACTAATTGGTTTAAATTATCTAGTATATTTAATGAATAGCTATTTATTGATTAAAATAATAGATAATAAATCTATTACATGAAAGTAGTTTGAACTTCTCGGATATCTTAAAAGTATCTCAGACACCCACCTCTCTCCCTCCTCACCAGGGGTCCACAGACCACAGTTTGAGAAAAGCTGGTATAATGAATAGAGAACCAATCTTTCTCAGGTCAGGAAGTAAAAGTTACAGATAGGTGGGTAGAAAATTTGCTTCTGTGGAGCATGTTTCTATTGAGGGAATTACAGATCATTAACCCAAATAAATAAGTGGGTCTACTTTGACCAATAAATGTAGTTTTTACATGTTGATACAATTTTTAATAATTTTTTTGTTTTGTGATCCATGTTCCTTCCCTCTCTCCGCTCCTCCTACCTCCCCAAGAAAACAGGCAATACAATATAGATTATATATATGTGTTATCATAGAATACATATTTCCATGTTCATTATATTGTAAAAGAAGATTCATATCTCTTACACTAGAGAAAATTAAATGAAGAGAAGAATCATGTGCTTCAATATGATGTGGAGAGGATTACTTGCACACTGCAAACAAGAAAGGATCAGAGAAGGGAAAGAAAAGGGAAAGGGAAGCACTCAAGGAGGTAATTATTTTAAAGCCCCTAGTCTGACTCAGACTTGTTAAGTACTTTAGCATGTGTCTATTAAAGTCTCCCCAAACCAGAAAAGGTCAATTTTAGCCAGGTAGAGAGGGATGTTGAGCCACATCACAATTAGCAAACCTTTCTCCCTTTGACCCCAAGCTGAAAAAACACATGCCCCATTTGCACATTAATCCATTTTATTTTCATTAAATAATTCACTTCCTGAGACCTCCTCCTCAGGGGTCTGTGCAATGTCTCAGGCTCATCTTCAGCATGTCTTAGGACTGTACTGAGTAAATATCACTTCCACTGAACCCAGGAGCAGATTCCGTTGTATTCTGAAACCACTGTATAATCATTAATCCAAACAACAACGACCTAAACAGGCTATATGACTCCCAGGTAATTATCTATAGTTTATTACCCCTGTAAGAGTTAGTTTAGATACTGAAGGTCTGGCTTCCCCAGGCTCATCTAATCAGTACAAAATGAAGATTTAGAATGAAGTCTTCCGAATTTCCTTTGCTATATCTGGATTGCAAGGCCATCCTTCTAGTTGAAGGCTGACTGACTTATTACAAAAAAGTAATTAATGGAACTAAAAATGTTTTCTTCTCTGACAGGCTCCCATTATTACTGAGAGGTGGAGTATGAATGACTTCACAAAACAATTACAAATCTTTGGGGGAGAGAAGAATAGANATATATATATATATAATAGCAGAGACAAACTGGAAGCATTTAAAGTTGCTCTCCATGACTGCGATTTCACTTCTGAAGGTGATAACTGCCATGGCCAATCCTTCTTTAAGGAACATTCCTTTAAGATGTCTTGAAGGACAAAGATTGTAGATGAGTGGTTTAATGTCAATCAGTCAATACACATTTATTAAGCTTTTACTATATGCCAGACGTACTATAGAAGGAAATGGCAAACTCCTTCAGTATCTTTGCCAAGAAAACCCCATGGACAGTATAGTCCTAAGGATCACAAAGAGGCAGGTATGACTACAACAAATATGTCAGACACTATGCTTGATATAGGAGTTTAAAATACAATGGAAGAGAGAAAGAACAATCAAAATAAACACTATGTAGAAGAAATAAGAAATAACTTATAGGGGGAAGGCACTAGATTTAAAAGTAGCTGGAGGGGGAAAATGGCATTTTTGTTGGAATTTGAAAGAAGCCTAGGAAGCTGGGAAGCAGCAATGATAAGGGAGATGTTGTAGATTTCATTAGTAAGTAAAAATGCTAAGTAAAAGCAGACCACCACCACCACAACAACAATAAAATTAATAATAGAGGCAGGTAGTAGCACAATTTATTAGAGTGCTAGGCCTAGAAGTGGGAGGACCTGACTTCAAATGTGGCTTCTAACACTTCCTAGTTGTGTGACCCTGGGCAAGTCATCTAACTCCAATTTCTACTCTCCTGTTTTAGAACTTATACTAAAACAGAAAATAAGGAAAAAATAATAGTAGCTAGCATTTATATAGAGTTTTACAGTTATAAATCAATGGACACATGATCTCATTTGATCCTACAAATGATTCTGCGAGTCAGGCAGAAAAAAATTTCATTATCTCCATTTCTTTCATATGAGGAAATCGGATCCTGAAAGTTTACAATTTAATTGATTGTAAATTCCTTATGGAGAAGAATCAGGGGCAGAGCCAAGATGGCAGCTTAGTAGCAGCAGAAGCTAAAACTACTCTTCATTCCTTCCAGAGCAACCTGTAAAAAGTGCCTCAAAATGACAGGCATCAAAAAACATCAGTAAGATGGAGTGAGAGGGCTCTCCTACTGAACACAACTTAAAAAGTAGTAAGACAGAGTCAATTTTCATTGGATAAGGTAGAACTAGAAGCAAAACTACACACAGAAGAATGCTGGCCAACCATACCCCTACCTACTGAGTCAAGTTCTGAGCCTGGGTATAGGCCAACTTTAGGATTCTGGGACTACACCAACAATAGAACCCCCACAACCCAGCCCCACCCGTTGAAGCCCCAGATCCTGGCACCAACTAGTGGTGAGGCCTGGAAGTCCAAAGCAATTGACCCTTTCAAGCCTGTGCTATGATGAAGCCCTTAGCCCCAGGGCAAAATAGCTCAGAGTAATTAGTCCTGTAAGCCATCAGTAGAGGAAACAGAATCAGCAGCTTTTAGAATTCCCATCCACAAGCAAAAAAAGGGTAGGAAAATGAGCAAACAGCAAAAGAAAAACCTAACCAAAGAAAATTTCTATGGAGGAAAAGAGTAAGGCACAGAGTCAATAGGGGACAATCAGTTCTAAGCAACCACAAACAAACTTCAAAGAAAAGTGTGAATTGGTCTCAGATGCTGGAAGACCTCAAAAAGGAATTAAAAAATCAAATAAGACAGATGGAGGAAATGGGGGAAAGAAATTAAAGTAATGTGAAAAGAAAATAACAGCTTAAAAAGTAAAATTGGTCAAGTGGGAGAAAAAAGCACTAAAGTCCAATGAAGAAAAGAGTTTCTTTAAAAAATAGAACTGGCCTACCCAAAAAAAGAGGCAAAAAAATCCGATGAAAAAGAGTTTCATGAAAAGTAAAATAGATCCAATGAAAAAGGAGGATCAAAAGGTTAGGGAAGGGGAATCATTCTTTAAAAATTAGAATTTGGCAAAAAGAAGCTAATGACTTCATGAGACATTGAAAAACAATAAAAGAAATCAAAAGAATAAAAAATAGAAGGAAATAGGAAACAATTTATTGAAAAAATAACTGACCTGGAAAATAGATCCAGAAGAGACAATTTAAGAAGTATTATACTCCCTAAAAGTCATCATTTTTTAAAAAAGACTAGACATCTTATTACAATAAATTATCCAGGAAAACTTCCCTGACATTCTTGAACAAGAGGGTAAAATGGAAATTTAAAGAATCCACAGATCATCTCCTATAATAAATCCCCAAATGGCAACACCCAGGAATGTTACAGTCAAGTTTAAGAGCTCCCAGCCAAGGAAAAAGTACTGCAAGCAACCAGAAAGAAACAATTCAAATATCATGGAGCCCTCATCAGGATTACACAGGATCTGGCAGCTTCCACATTGAAGAATCAAATGATTTGGAAAATGATACTCCAGAAGGCAAGGAAACTGGGTTTACAACCAAGAATCACCTATCCGTTGAAACTTACAATATTCTTTCAGGGAATTATTTAATAATATTATTCATTTAATAAAATAGATTTCTAAGCATTCCTAAAGAAAAGATCAGACAAATAGGAAATTTAATGTCCAAATACAAAATTCAAGAGGACCATAAAAGGGCAAAAAGGAAAGAGAAAAAAATTGAGGGCCTCAATGAGGTCTAATTATTTATATACCTATATTGAAAGTTGATATTTGTAACTCTTAAAAATTATTATTATCATAGTAGTTAGAAGAAATACACATAGACAGAGGATTCTACTAAAGAAATGGGAAGAGAAGTAAACTGGAGTAAATTTTATCACATGAAGAGGCATGGGAGTAGGGGAACCATTATAGTGGAAGGGAGAATGAGGGTGGTGACTCATAATACTTAAACCTTACTGTCATTGGAATTGACTCAGGGAAGGAAAAACAATCAGATTAACTGGAGAATAGAATCATATCTTACCCTATAAAGAAGTAAGAGGGGGATAAGAAGGTTGGTGGTAGGAAGGGGAATATTATAAAGGAAGGAAAATAGGGGAATGAATAAAAGCAAAACACTGGTATGGAGGGAAAGAGTGAAAGGAGAAAGAGCAGAATTAAAAGAGGAAAATAAGATGAAGGGGAATTCAAAGATGATAATCATAACTGTAAATATAAATAAGATGACTCACCCATAAAATGAAAGTGGATAGCAGAGTGTATTAAAAACTAGAAGCCTACCTTATATGTTTAAAAGAAACACATTTGAGGCAGATTGACACACACAGAGTAAAGGTAAGGGGCTGGAATAGAATCTATTGGGCTTTGACTGAGATAAAAAAAAAACAGGAGTAGGAATCATAATCTCAGACAAAGTTAAAAAATAGATCTGATTAAAAGAGATAAAGACAATAATTAAATCTTGACAAAAAGGTAGTATAAACAATGAACTAATATCAGTACTTAACATATATGCACCAAGTGGTATAGCCTCCATATTCTTAATGGAGAAACTAAAGGAGTTTAAGGAAATAGTAAAACTCTAATGTTGGGGGACCTCAACTTTCCCCTATCAGAACTTGATAAATCTAACCAAAAATAAATAAGAAAGAAGTAAAGGAAGTGAATGAAATTTTACAAAAGTTAGATTTAATAGCTATCTGGAAGAATATACTTTCTTTTCAAGAGCATATGCTACATATACAAGAATTGACCATATACCAGGGAATAAAAACTTCACAACCAAATATAGAAAAGCAGAAATAAAGCATTTATTATCCAATTTTTTCAGATCATAATGCAATGAAAATTATATTCCATAAGGATTCATTGAAAGGCAAATTAAAAATCAATTGTAAACTAATCTAATTCTTCAAAATGGGTGAGTCAAAGGACAAATCTTAGGAAAAATCACTAATTTCATTGACTAGAATAACAATGAGGAGCATATAAGATTTATGAAATATAAACAAAGCAGGGGAAATTTTATATCCCTGAATGCTTTTATCAATAAAATAGAGAAAAAGTAGATCAATTAATTTGCTATGCAATTAAGGTCAGAAATCATCTCCATTCTCATACTTCTAACTGCTCTAGCACAGTGCCTCATATAAAATAGAAAATAATAATTCAGTGAAATGAGTTGATTTATTAGACATTCCTAAGGTCACAAAACTGGTAAGTGACTATGATTTGGGGGTGGCGAGGGGATAGAATATCAGAATCCAAGCATCCTTATCCCTAGTCCAGGAACATTTTCCCTTCATCACATTGCCTCAATAATTGTTTGGTCCTGTGTAAAACAGTAATAAAGATATTTATTAAACACTCCCTAGGCTCAAGGCACTAAGCTAGATGCTAAAGATAAAAGAATTAGAAAGAAGACATAATTCCTTACCTCAATTTGCAATTGTTTGCAATTAGGCAAGATACAATCTTATATTATTACAATATAGTCATATACACAAAAAATAACAAATAACGTAGAATTTGATGAGGAAATCAAATGTGAACATGGTAGTTGATAGAGAGATCAGAGACTCAGAGGAAATGGAGAATGATTAAGCACTTTTAGTGTTAGGAATTTGGATCTTGACATATCGGATAGATTGATTTCATCATTGCAATGCAAATTGTAACAGATCAATGACTGACCATCCTGTATGACTCATGTCCATGATATACCATAAGTCTGACAAAGGAGATTCACCTACTAGAATGGAGGCAGGTCTTCCTTTTTTTCTGTCATCAAAAAGGTACAAATGAAGCATCATGGCTGTCTGTCTTCCCTTGCCCTCACCTCATTAAAAGTATAGATTTTCATTCTGTTATATAATTCCTTGATGACATTTTTTCCTGTTCTTCAGAGTTCCTCATTTTTTATATCTTGCATTCTGCTTATATCCACCAGATACTTCTCCGCTCTCTCAATGAAATTAGTTTTTAATTCCCCAGACACTGATGCACTCCTTGTTTTATAGTCATACAGCAAGACTGTTGGAATCCAGAAATGAAATTTTTAAGTCATTGAAGAAATCTTGAAATATTTCAAAGGTGATTCATCCCACTTGACTCCTCCTCTTCACCTTCTGGCTCAAATCATTATCCCAGACATTGATGTTGATAAAAAAGGCTCTAGAAGCTGTCCATATCTTTTCTCATACACACTATTCAACCCAACAAACTTACATTAATTGTATTTCATGTATAAGATACCTTGCTGTAAACCCTTGGAGAAAACAAAATCACTAGAAAAATTGGGAAAACATTTCCCTATCATCCATGATTCTGATAAAGATTATCATCAGACACTATAAAAGTGTGTCTATAAAATGTTCCCTGACTACAAAGTAATGACTTGCCTTGAAATCTTCACAATGCCTTATCCAAATCAATCTGGGACATAGATAATGTACTTCTTAAGTAGCTTGATGTTGACTACTATCTTTTCAAAAGGAGAAGATAAAGCTCTCTAGTTTTCACTCTCTTCTGAACCTAGAATTTTCACTCTCCCTTAGAGTTAAAAATAAGAATATAAAAAGCTTACTTAATGGCAAGTGATTCAAATTAGCAGCCTACACTGATAACATGAAGCTCCTCAACAATGTTACAATTCTTCCCTCCAGATTCAACTGCTCTCTAGAATATTGCTTTTAGAATAACAGTCCAAAGACCAAAAAAGGAAGCAGTGATATTGAGGATTCCTCAGCTTTTTGTTGCTGTTATTGTACCAGGAAATCCTGAACAAACCATCAACTCTCAGAGCTGTTTTTGTTTAGTTGCTCAATCATATTTGACTCTTCATGATCCCATAACACCATAGCTATCCATGGGGTTTATTGGCAAGGATACTGGAGTGGTTTGCCTTTCCTTCTCTAGTGGATCCAATGGATTGTTAAGATTAACATTCTAGGTAGACTGTCTTAATTTATAATTATTTATTAAATAAATTAAAAGAGAAGCCCAGGGCAAGAAAAGGCACCAGCCACATATGGCCATCTGTTCCTTTCTCAAGCTTCCTCCCCTAGTCAGTGCTTGCCCAAGCTCACACTCTCCTAGATGCTTTCTACCCTTCTTTCTAGGACCACTGCTCACCAAGCAACTTCCTCTCACTTGTTTCCTGGGAAAATGAGATCTACTTTCTTTCCTGACACAAACTTACACTTTCAATGAAATCAGTTTTCTCTATCCCTCTAATTTGGCAAATTTTGCCTCAGTCTGGATCACAGACTGGTCTTCTAAACACCAGGAGCTACGTGAGACAAGAGGCAAGTCTGATTGACAGGAAGCCATAAGACTCCTGGTCCTCTCAGAATGTGACTACATTCCCCTTATACAGATAAGCCAACAGATCTTGTTTTTAATTCAATAAAAGGGTAGGTTTGAATTGCAACCTCAGAGAATGGTCTATCTTCAAACTTAATATGAAACTTTCCTCTTTAAAAATCCAAGTCTGATCTTAGAGTACTATGAAAGAAAAATGTTCCAGCTAGTGTTAAAATTTCATAGGATCCTTTTGTCAGGCAATTAGCAGTTAAGTTACTTGCCCAGGGTCACACAGCTGGAGCAAAATCTATTGGGGATTAACTGAGAAAAAGAAGGCTGGAGTTGCAATCACGATTTCTGACAGAGCCAAAGTAAAAATAGATCTGGTTAAATGAGATAGGGAAGGTAATTACATCCTGATAAAAGGCAGTAAAAACAATGAAGAAATATCAGTACTCAACATGTATGCACCAAATGGTATAGCATCTAAATATCTAAAGGAGAAGATAGTGGAGCTCAAGGTGGAAATAGCAAAACTATACTAGTGGGTGGCCTCAACCTTCCCCTATCAGATCTAGATAAATCAAACCAAAAAATAAATAAGAAAGAGATAAGAAAGATGAACAAAATCCTAGAAAAATTAAAGCTAATAGATATATGGAGAAAAAATAAATAAGCACAAAAAGAAATACACCTTCTTTTCAGCAGCACATGGGACATTCCCAAAGACTGACCATGTACTAGGGCATAGAAACATGGCAAACAAATGCAAAAAGGCAGAAATAATAAATGGAACCTTATCAGATCATAACGCAATAAAAATTAGCAAGGATACATGGAGAGGTAAACCAAAAACTAATTGGAAATTAAATATGATTCTCCAAAATAAATTAAAGAACAAATCACAGAAACAATTAATAATTTCATTGAAGACAATGACAATGATGAGACTTTTTACCAAAACTTATGGGATACAGACAACGCAGTAAATTTATATCATTGAGTGCATATATTAACAAATTAGGGAGGGCAGAGGTTAATGGATTGGGCAACAGTATCAAAGATGAAAAGGGAGACCTCACCTCTAATGAAGAGGCAATTAAGGCAATCATTAAAAACTATTTGGCCCAATCATATGGCAACAAATATAGCAATCTGGGTGATATGGATAAATATTTACAAAAATATAAATTTCCTAGATTAAAAGCAGAAGAAATAGAATATTTAAATAATCCAATACCAGAAAAAGAAATTAAACAAACCATCAAAGAACTCCCTAGGAAAAAATCGCCAGGGCCTGATGAATTCCTAAGTGAATTCTATCAAACATTCAAAGAACAACTAATCCCAGTACTATACAAACTATTTGACATAATAAGCAAAGAAGGAGTCCTACCAAATTCCAGTTATCACACTAATACGGTACTGATTCCAAAGCCAGGCAGACCAAAAACAGAGAAAGAAAACTATAGACCAGTCTCCTTAATGAACATAGATGCAAAAGTCTTAAATAGAATACTAGCAAAAAGACTCCAGCAAGTAATCATAAGGGTTTTCCATCATGATCAGGTGGGATTTATACCAGAAATGCAAAGATGGTTCAACATTAGAAAAACCATCCACATAATTGACCATATCAACAAGCTAACATAAAAATCACATGATTATCTCAATAGATGCTGAAAAAGCCTTTGGAAAAATACAACACCCATTCCTACTGAAAACAGTAGAAAGTATAGTAATAGAAGGACCTTTTCTAAAAATAATAAACAGTATATATCTAAAACCATCAACAAGGATCATATGCAATGGGGACAAATTAGAAGCATTCCCAATAAGATCAGGAGTGAAGCAAGGATGCCCATTATCACTTCTATTATTTAACACTGTACTAGAAACATTAGAAATTGCAATTAGAGAAGTAAAAGTAATTGAAGCTATTAGATTAGGCAATGAGGAGAATAAGCTATCACTCTTTGCAGATGATATGATAGTGTACTTAAAAAAGACTAGAGAATGAACTAAAAAGCTAATAGAAATAATCAACAACTTTAGCAAATTTGTAGGATACAAAATAAATGCACATAAATCATCAGCATTTCTATATATTTCCAACGCATCTCAGCAGCAAGAGTTAGAGAGAGAAACACTATTTAAAATCACCATAGACCAGTGATGGGAAAACTTTTTAAAGAGGGTGCCAAAGGAAAGGAAATGCTCATCTTTCAGTCTATTTCTAAGGCAACTCTTTCCAAGTTTCATTGTATTGTATCCTACTCATTGTATTTTTCAGATTAGGAATGATGTTGTGCAGCCAGTTAGAATATTTCAGGGCCTGCAAGCCATAGTTTGCCCATCACTGCCCTAGACAATATAAAATACTAAGGAATCTATCTACCAAATCAAGCACAGGAATTATACGAAGACAACTACAAAACACCTTCCAAACAGTTAAAACTAGATCTAAACAATTGGAAAAACATTGATTGCTCATGGGTAGGATGAGCTAACATAATAAAAATGACCATTCTACCCAAATTAATTTACTTATTTAGTGCCATATCTATCAAACTCTAAAGAAAGTTTTTTACAGAATTAGGAAAAAAACAACTATAACAAAGTTCATTTGGAAGAACAAAAGATCAAGAATATCAAGGGAAATTATGAAAATAAACATGAAGGAAGGTGGCCTAGCAGTACCAGATATGAAACTATACTATAAAGCAGTGATCATCAAAACAATATGGTACTGGCTAAGAGAAAGAAAGGAGGATCAGTGGAATAGACTTGGGGTAAGTGATGTCAGCAAGACAGTCTATGATAAACCCAAAGAGCCCAACTTTGGGAACAAAAATCCACTATTTCACAAAAACTGCTGGGAAAATTGGAAAACAATATGGGAAAGATTAGTTTTAGATCCAAATCTCATACCCTTCACCAAGATAAATTCAGAATGGGTGAATGACTTGAATATAAAGAAGGAAACTATAAATAAATTAGGTAAACACAGAATAGTATACTTGTCAGATCCCTGGGAAAGGAAAGAATTTAAAAGCAAGCAAGAGTTAGAAAAAATTACAAAATGTAAAATAAATAATTTTGATTACATTAAATTAAAAAGTTTTCTTGTACAAACAAAAACAATGCAACCAAAATCAGAAGGGAAACAACAAACTGGGAAAAAATCTTTATAACAAAAAACTCTGACAAAGGTCTAATTACTGTTGTATTTGGGAAGCTGTAAGACAACAGGGGTCTGTAGCAATCAAATCTCTCTGATCCTTTGATCTATGGAGGGACAAACACCCACACCCACAAGAGGACTTGACTGGAAGGGAGGGGCTGGATCTAGTCAAAGTGCTCCTTCACTTCCCTTCTTCCACTAGGCAGTTAGAAAGTCAGTTACAATATGAGTATGGTGGACAATCTGACTAGATATCTTCTAGTCCCAGACAGTAGGTTAGGTAAGACTAAACTCCTAAAGATGATAACTTTCTCTAAATTATTCCCCACAGGATTGTACTGTAGAAGCTTGATGTCTTTGCAGCTCACAGGCACAGAGGTTAGGATTTACTTCAGAGCTACAAAGTAGGAAGAACTGGATGTGAGGAAGTTGTGAGTATTTCCCAAAATATATCTAGGCACTGCTCCCAGTTGATAACAGGTTTAATGATAGGTGGGAATGGGAATAATGGGAGAAGGATAAGGATAGATAAGGTCAGGAAACTCCCTAACCATCTATGTTAAAACAGACCCTCTCCCCAAAGGGGGTAAGATAACTTGAATAGCTGATCTGCTCTCTAACCCTATACATATTCTTCTTCTATAGCAAAATAGCTAAACTAAGGTAAATTGTGAAGTTGATGAATGTCTAACCAAAGAAAAGCAGTTAGCAGTTAGGAACTAAAATGGTTCTGCCCAGATTCAAGAACCAAGCCCCAGATCAACACAGGACTCAAGACCCAGCAAGCAGAGTGACCTGCCTACTCTCATCCCAGGGCTCCAACGGCCTTTAACTGCCCCCTGTCTCAGAGTTCTGGGGGGGGGGGTATGGAATTCTGAGCTGTAGCCTGAACCCCCCTCTGCAGCTTGAATCTCTCTCTGCAATATGAATCTCACAATTACTCAAATACACAAGGAGCTAAATCAATTGTACAAAAAAACAAGCCATTCCCCAGTCTATAAATGGGCAAGGGACATGAATAGGAAATTTTCAGATAAAGAAATCAAAACTATCAATAAGCAAATGAGAAAGTGTTCTAAATCTCTAATAATTAGATAAATGCAAATCAAAACAACTCTGAGGTATCACCTCACACCCAGCAGACTGGCTATAATGACAGCAAGGGAGAGTAATGAATGTTGGAGGCCATGTGGCAAAATTGGGACATTAATGAACTGCTGGTGGAGTTGTGAATTGATTCAACCATTCTGGATGGCAATTTGGAACTATGCCCAAAGACTGCTAAAAGACTGCCTGCCCTTTGATCCAGCCATAGCATTGCTGGGCTTGTACCCCAAAGAGATCATAGGGAAAAAGACATGTACAAAAATATTTATAACCTCACTCTTTGTGGTAGTAAAAAACTGGAAAATGAGGGAATGCCCATCAATTGGGGAATGGCTGAACAAATTGTGGTATCTGTTGGTGATGGAATACTACTGTGCTCAAAGGAATAATAAACTGGAGGAATTCCATGTGAACTGGAATGACCTCCAGGAATTGATGCAGAGTGAAAGGAGCAGAACCAGGAGAACATTGTACCCAGAGACTGATAAGCTGTGGTAAAATCGACTATAATGAGCTTCTGTACTAGCAGCAATGCAATGACCCACAACCATTCTGAGGGACTTATGGAAAAGAACACTACCCACATTCAGAGGAAGAACTACAGGAGTGGAAACACAGAAGATAAACAACTGCTTGAACACATGGGTTGAGGGGAACATGATTTGGAAAATAAACTCTAAACAACCAACCTAGTACAGCTATCAATAATATGGAAATAGGTCGATCAATGACACATGAAGAAACCAGTACAAATGCTCATTGGCTACAGGGGGATGGGAATGGGGCAGTGGAGAGGGGAGGTTGGGGGAAGAGTAAGAACATGAATGTAACCATGGAAACATTTTTTCTGAAAAAAAAAATAAAATTTATAAATTACCAACAAAAATTTAAATAAGAAAATGATTGGATCTATTTATAATTTCACCAAAAAAAAAAAGGACTTAAGTTCTCAATGAATGTCTTCCTTTCCAAACTGCCTTGTATTTGGCTATTTTGTATATGTTTGTACTTATACCTTTATATTTATGCTGCATATATTTTATATGTACTAGTCAGTCAGAATGTAAATTCATCATGTATAAGGGTTATATCATTTCAGGTACCTCTAACCCCAGCTGTGTTTGTCATGTGGTAGATACCAGATAGTTATGGATTGATTTGATTGATTGATTGATTATTTCCTATAAGGGAAACTGTCTTCTCCATGTTCTCTTTGCGAACAACATCCTCCAGAAGGCAATGAAGATTCAGGGCTTTTGGCATGTTCGATATTATTTATTTATTCTATTTTTAAACCCTTACCTTCTGTCTTAAAATCAATCCTAAGTATTGGTTCCAAGGCAGAAGAGCAATAAGAGCTAGGAAATGGGGGTTAAGTGACTTGCCTAGTATCCGAACTTAGATCTGAACTCAGGATTTCCCCATCTCCATGCCAGGCTTTCAATTCACTCTAACATCTAGCTGCTCCATTATGCCCAATTTTAAAGGAATCTAGTAGTGAGACAAGATTTGAGTGGGCAAAACCCAGACAAAGCCAGGAGGAAATTGGAAAAGAGATACAGGCAAATGAGAATTTTACCCTCATGACTTGGTTGCCTGCTTTTTCTCTTGGGAAATATCAATTCTCTAAATAATATTCCCTCATTTCCCTCCTCTCTTCTATATGCTCACTGGTTCTGGTACTGATATCCTGAATTAAGTTTCCTTGGCTGATTCTGTCTTGATGAGGAACCCAGAGCACCCAATATAACTGCTGTAAGAATGCATTTCATATTCTGTCATGAGTAGTTTGATTTATGCTGCTCCAGCTATGTTGTGGAGATGTCAGAATAAAACCTATATGGCTCAAGAGAAGCTTATTAGGGGGCATATTGGGAGAAGGGAACTTTAGAAAATGAGTTATAAATGCTCCCACTTGATTTAAATCTTTCTCATTTGTCTTGTCTTTTTCAAGTAATTGTCTTTTTTCTTAAATCTTTCTTTAAATCTTTAAATCTTCTTTCTAAGAATCAATATTAATTATTGGTTCCAAGGCAGAAGAGTGGTAAGGGCTAGATAATCAGGGTTAAGTGACTTTCCCAGAGTCACAAAGCTAGGAAGTGTCTGAGGTCCCTCTCATGTCCAGGCCTGGCTCTCCATCCACTTAGCAACCTAGCTTCCCCTAAGTATCTTTTGCTTTTTAGAATGTCATGGGGGTAGGTAGGTAGTATAGTGGATAGAACACCAGGCTTGGCCTCAGGAGGA
>NC_058132.1:622796437-622828646 GCF_016433145.1 Gracilinanus agilis | reverse complement strand
AAGGAAGGAAGGAAGGAAAGAAAGAAAGAAAGGAGGAAGGATGGGAGGAAGGAAGGAAGGAAGGAAGGAAGGAAGGAAGGAAGGAAGGAAGGAAGGAAGGAAAGAAGGAAGGAAAGATTTTATTAAGTCCTGTAATGCAGAGATGCAATCAAGGCATTTACCCTTGCAAAACCTAACTGTAGGACTTCTGGCAGTTGGCCAGCCTTAGAACTCTGACAAAGGTCAGTTGGTCCCAGAAGCTTGTGGAGAGCAGAGGGGCAAACTGGGCTCTGCCTTCGGGCTGAAACCTTGCCTTGAATCTGTGCTTTTTCTTTGAACATTTGGAGCTTAGCTAACTTCTCTGGACCTTCCCTGATCTTCCCTATATCATTCCCCTATTACTTTCCTGATTTTCTTGTGGACTTTGGGAGAAGGGTGGATTTTGGGGTTGTAGCAATTAGACTTTGAGGATTTAGTTCCCCATAAACAAGTAGGGCTTACCCTTGAAACAAACTATCCTTTGCTTCATTGTTTTAGTACTCCCTAACCTCAAGGGCAGCCAATCTTCCCTGGCTGAGACTCTCTCTCAGTCCAAGCCATTCTTGTGACCCTCCCCCTCCTTGAGCTTCTCCCTAGTGGCTGTTAGGGAAACCCTGAACTCCTCTCTCCTTGATAATCAACCCTGAAACTTTAACCAACCCCATTGTTACCTATTCAACCCTTTGCTAAATCATTGGCTCAACAATAAGTGAGGGTTGAAGGAGGGAAGGAATTATTCCTGAGGGAAGCTGGAAGCGTCCGTCTTGGGAGGAAGTAGTTGTCTCCCTACTTGCTCCTAGAAACCCTTCAGTTTCACTGAGAGGGAGGAGCCTCGGGACTCCTTCTTTGTTGACTGGAGAAACTGACCAGAAAGCCCTCTAGTCAGATTCAAACCACTTCTGACTGGCCCTAACCTTTGTGTCTGCAGAAATACCATTTTGCCTGGAAGAGTCCAGCCTTCATCCCCGGTTAACCTCCGTCTCTAGTCTGAGTGTCTTCCTGTTGCAGCTGCCTCCCCTAATTACCTCATCATCTTCCCTTACCATTCATTATACTGCCTTGTCCTCTATTTCCCTAAACTCAGCCATTCCCTTACATCTCTCTTTACCACCTCAATCCACTATTGCACCCTCCATTCTCATCAAAGGACCAAAACCCCCTCTTTACCTTTTCTTTATTTACTTTTATTACAGTCCCTATTTTTTTTTCCATTTAGATCCTCAAGCAGCTATGGGAAGTAGGTTTACCTCCTTTTATAGTTGAGGAAACTGAGACAGACATAAACTAAGTACTTGACCAGGATCACACAGCTAGTATAGGCCTGGTTTACATTTGAATTCAGGTCTTCTTAACTCCAGGCCCTGGAGCTTTAACCACTACACCATCTGAAATATATTCATTGTTCAATAATGGTAGACAAATTGCTTCATCTCTCTAATACTCAGTTTCTTTATCTGTGAAATGTGGATTATAATCCTTATACTTATGTCAAAAATATGCTGTGATAAAAATGCTTAATAAATCTTAAAGCTTTATATTTTAATCATGTAAGTTATTATTTTCATCATTATCATTATTATGATTCCATTCCTTGATTTTATCTGCAATTCAAGGTAGCAGCCACTAGATGGCAGTGCTATCTTTTTCAAAAGGACAACTTTGATAAGACCAGTCACCCTGACTGTCCTGGGGTACCCACTTGTTAGGGTCCATATTTTTTTGCTACTTTGTCTTTATAAAGAAAGCAAACTCTATATTTTAAAATAACACCATCAAGAAAAGTGGAATCTATGCAGAATTAAATAAAATTCTGATAAGGAACAATATTAAGTAATAAATTTAAAAGAGAAAACATTTTTTATTATGTTAACTGATACTTATTTGGGGCTTTATTTTTCCAAAATACTTCCCATCCATTATCTTTTTTAATCCTCTCAATAGCCTGTGAGTAAGCAGTGAAGCTGGGCCTCAAATCCAGATCTCCAGCTTATAGTACATTTTATTCCCCCATTAAACAACAGTGCCTCAACTCAGTTATCTACTTTTGCATTAGCACACTTCTGATTAATGTTTCAGAGATACACACATACATACATTTTTCTCTATGCTAAACTCTCTATGCTAAAATTGTTCTATCACTATGATCTATAAAAATGGAAGGACTAATTGCCAAGTAAAGACCCGGAAAGAGGTCATTGAAAAAAAAAAATCTCTAATACAAAATATTTGCAGGAATTTGTATGAGTGGGGGTGGGGTAGTAAGGAAGTAGGAACAAATATTGCCATCAATTTGGGAATGGATACAATACAGAGTTATATGAATGTGATATTTCTTAACTGTACCTAAGAAACTCTCACCAGGCTTATCTAGACTTCTTTATCAAGACCCAGAAAACCTTTCTTCCTGGAAATTCATTTCAGCTCTATAATTCAAACCTGTGAAGAACCCTGTGGTCTCTCTCTTTCATTTAAAGAGTTTCTTGGCTAGCCACATCTTTATTTCTCACCAGGCTGAAATTTTTCCTTCTCTAGCATGGACCATGCTTGGCTACTTTCATTCTACCATCCCCCTCTCCCATAAAAGTTTCTTTTTATGTGTTGCTTTCCTCCATTTGAAAATAAAATCTGTTAGGGTGTGGGAATAGCTCTATTTCTTGTATTTGTATCCCCATTGCTTAGCACAGCACCAGGCACATAGTAGGTGCTTCTTCACTACTAACTGAAAAGAGACAAATGATAAAAACAGAGAAACATAACAACACTTAGATGAAGATGAAAAGTAAGCAGAGTCCAGAAAGCAATATACACAATGGCTAGAATGTGAATGAAAAGATCAATAGCCCACAAAACAAACATAAGTGAATGTGAGTCATTTCCCAATTGATAAATGGTCAAAAGATACTAACAGTTTTTAGAAATCTGTCTTATATAATCATATGCTACAAATGCTTTAAATCATTACTGATTAGAGAAATGAAAACCAAAACAATTCTGAGGAATCATCTCACACCCATCAGATTAGCTAAAATTATAAAAAGGCAAAATGACAAATATTGGAGGGGACACTCACACACTTGATGAAACTGTGAACTGACTCAACCATTTTGGAGAGCAATCTGGAATCATGTCCATAGAGTTATAAAAATAAGTATATCCTTATACCCAGAAATACCACTCTTGGGTCTGTTTACCAAGGTGATAAAGGAAAAAGGGAAAGAACCTATTCATTCTAGTATGTATAGTAGCTCTTTGTGGTGGAAAAGAAATGGAAATTGAGGGGAAATCCACTAATTGGGGAATGGCTGAACAAGTTTTGGAATAGTTTTGTGATGGAATATTACTGCGCCATAAGAAATAATAAGCAGTCTTTTTTAACGAAAATACATGAAAATATGAAAAGCAAGTAGAAACAAGAGAACCTAATAGAGAGCTACAGAATTAATGTTTGAAGAATAACTTGTCAATGTCCACCTCCAGATAAAGAAATGATAAATAGAAACATCATAAATGTCATTCATATATAGATATATATGTATTTTTTTGCCAAGTAATGCTTTCTATTCTTTGGGGAATGGAGAGGTAGAAAGATTTTTATGAATTTTTTATGATTTTTTGTACTGGGAATTTTAATGTAATCAACAAACAAGTAAATCAATTTTTAAAGAGTGAATGTTGAAGGGCATCTAGGTGGCTCAGTGGATGGAGAGTGTATGATTAGGGATGAGATGGCAATGGATACTCCACAGTCCCTGATCAGAGGAAAAGCAGGTAAACTTGACTGGATGGGAGGAGCAAGAGCCCATGGAGTACTTCTTCACCTCCTCCCACCCTGTAAGCAGTTGGAAATCAGTTAACAGAACTAGTTAACACTCAGAGCTAGTTATGGAGGTTATTCATGTTTGGTAAATTCTGGGCCAAGATGGAAGTGGATAGGGATTAAACCCCTTGTGATGATAGCTTTCTTTGTTTGAATTACTCTCTCACAGGATGGAAATATATGAGGTTAAAGTCTTCTACAGGTCAGACCACAGGCTGTAGGACAGAGACAGCCGGTGCTCCAGCTTGGATGTATTACTTAGCTTGGTGAAAGGAAAGTAGTAAGTATGACCCCAAGTTAATTAGATACCAACTCTATCTTTCACAAACTAGATGGATTTAATGATTTCAGGGAAAAGGAGAAGGGAATCTGTTTAAGGAAAGAGGAGAGAAGGTAATCTGGCTAAAACTGTTAACTGTAGGTTAATAATACATTCCCCCATAGGGGGGGAATGTGTATTAAATGGCTGAATTCCTATCCAAGCTCCTAAATAATCTTCCTTCTAAACCCCAAACTGCCAAACTGAAGGTAGACTATGATTTTGCTTGAAGGTCTATCTTTAAGGTTAGCTATCAGAGTAAAGCAGCCTCAGGCTGTCAGTGACTGAATGTCTCAGCCCAAAAGCTAAACAGAGTGTGTGTGTGCCCAGAGCCAAGAGCCAAGAGTCAGGACCCTTGCAAGAGGGGTGACGTGGCTTTTATACCAAGACTCCAACTGCCTTTAATTGCCCCTCCCTTAGAGTTCTGGTGGGCACTATGGAATTCTGTGAGGCAGCTTGAACCCCTCTCAGAAACATGGATGCTACAAGAGCCAGGCCTGGAGATGAGAGGTCCTGGATTCAAATCAGATCTCAGACTCTTCCTAGCTATGTGTTCCTGATCAACTCTCTTAACCCTGATTGCCTAGCCCTTACCATTCTTCTGCCTTGGAACCAATATACAGTATTGATTTTAAGAAAGAAAGTAAGGTTTTGGCTTTTTTTTTAAGCGAATGTTGAACAATTACAAAGAAAAGGCTTGGCCTCAAAGAAGATATATGAGAAGACATCTGCTCCTGACCCCCATACTTCTTTGCTGTAAGCTGTCCACTGATGTGGAGCATTATATATTATATATTTTTTCAGATTTTTTTCACTATATTGATAGTTTTTCCTAATTTGTTTCTCTTCTTCCTCTTTTTTTGTTATATAGGATGAATTTCTAGGAGACGTAGAGGGAAGGATACAGGGAGATAGTTAGACAATGTTAAAACAAAATATATCTTTTTTAAAATGTTGTTTTAATGAAAGATTTAGACTATCTGATTCCTAAGGAATATTTCCCTAATAACTGGAGGTCATTATAAAGTAGTATAGACTACTTTGGAAGTTGGTAGGTTCCCAGACTAGAGTTTGAACAAAGGGTCCATGACTGCCTGAGATGGGTGTCTTTTTCAGGCATAGGTAGTACTTGCTGGCCTTTATGATCCCTATTGACTATGAAATCCTGTGGTTCTAAGACCTTTCCAAATCTAACATTCTATGAAGCTCCCAGAGAAATTTTTTCACAAAAAATGGCTTTAACATCAAAAAATGTGTATTTTTTTTAAAAGGAAAGAGGGAAACTAAAGCGTTTAGCAGCTTTTGCCTGCTGGCCTAGTCTTACAGATGAAAGTCCGCTCAAGGACTAAATATATAATAATGCTATACCACTTGGGGAGCATATGAGGCCCCCATCAGCAGCTGAAATGTACACAACCACCAGATTAGACACCATTAAATATATTTAGATCCTAGCCAGTGACTTGAAGCTTCCTGTAGAAGACTCATTAAACTAATCAGCATTGGTTAGATAAACACTGTAGCTAGGGAAAGCACAGAAGAATAGTAAAACCTGGTATTTTTAAGAGGTACTTTATTGAAATTCAAGGATCAGACAGATTCATGTCCTCTTAAGTGGTTCCAATATTATATATTTATTCAACAAGATAGGGAAAATGGGGTTGATTTTTAGAGGAAAGGATGGATAATGGAGCTCTTCATATGAATAGGAGCTTAGTGGATGGTGTTTATGATGGCGATAATACCAGGGTTTTGGGGGGGAGGAGAGGGAGTAGAGAGGAGAGAACTTTGATCTTTATAGGAATGTTTTAGAAGAGTTTCAATAAAGGCACTATCATTTCCTTGTAATTCTTTGATAAAAAAAAAGAATTTCTTTACCTCCTATCTTTTCCATGAACAAAACTAGGAAAAGGGGGAAAATATTCATCAGTAATTCTGAAGATTAGGCAATTTATTTAAAATACTTTACATTACTAAAATACTAAAAACGTTAGAGCTTTACATATAAGTGATCTATTATAATTATGCAATTTTTTAAAGTCTCACATGTTGAATTTTGAGACAAAGCAGTTATAAAGTATCTTTAATAATAAGCATCTTTCAACTGAAAAGTGGCTGTTGTTTACAGCAATAGCAGTAACGTACCATGATGAACTGTGAATAACAACTATTATCAGTCTTATGGGGAAAACCAGGGAAATTAACTCAAATATTATTTGTGGGTTCAGTGACGTGGATAGGAGACAGGAAGGGACAATGGGTTGGACTCTACAAGCCAGGGAACCAGGTTTAACTATAAGGGGAATGACCATTGACAGAAATATCAGTTAAGCCTGACTAACTGTCACTCTGCTCCACCCAGCCTGGAATAACTTCAGAGTATTAAATACACAAAATGAGAACACTAAAGTATTAGGAATCTCACAGGGAAACAGTTTAATTGTAATATGAGGGGATAGGAGAGGGGATGAGGTGAAACTATATCTAACTGCCCATGACTGGAGTCAAAAGGGTAAGTTCCTTAGTCAACCTAGCTTCTGCCAGGTTTTGACAGCTTGGCTAAGGACCTGAGGAAGACGGCTTGGATTTGGGGTCTCACAACTGATCCAGAGATGTCTTTAGGATACCAGGAACCAACTCCTTCACAGCCAATGATCCAAAATAACCAGGTAGGGAGAGATGTCTGCAAACTGTCCAATAGAACACAGGCCACTTCCCTACTCAGAGTTGACTTGCAGGATTGATGTCTTCAGCCTTCACAACCTTCACCAATCTCCAAGATCCCAGATCAAATAGGGACTGCAGATTGCACATCTGCTCCAAACCCCTCACAAACAGCAATGTCTGTTGCTCAGCTCTCTCCTCCCTCCCCTTCCATTCTATCCAGAATGTCCATGACTTCCAGCAAAGGCTTTCCCTAACATGCTTACACAAATCTGCTTTTAAACTTTTAAAGCCTATACCTATTACATCGGCAATGTAAGGATCTAGAAGGATAACCAAAGGAGTTATGATGAAAAAGCTCTCCACCACCACCGAAAGAACTGGTAGAGTCTGAATGCAGATTGAAGCATCCCATTCTTCATTTTATTTCCTCCATGAATTTTTCCCTAATGTAAGCAATATGTGTCTTCTTTTACATTATGATGAACATGGAAATATGTATTGTATGATAACACATGTCGCATTTATATATTACCTGCTGTTTGGGGAGGGGAAAAGGGAGGGAGAGGATATAATTTGCAAAATGTCAGAAAATGATTATTCAAAATTGTATCAATATGTCATCTGGAAAAAATAAAAACTTTAAAAGAAAGATGACCGACTAGGGATGTAGAATATGACATGTCCTTTTATTGATTTTTTTTTATCTGTTTTAAGTGGGGATTCAAGGTTGGGAGATAGGAATGAGGTAATATGGCTAGTGTAACAAGCAATGCCAAAATTTGTTTTCTAAATGAAGCAGAAAAAAACAGGTAAAATTATGAGTTTCCAGAAATTGAGAAATAAGTGATTAATAAATTGAATTGAGAGAAAAAGCAAAAACCCTTGTACTGGGGAGATTAGCATATATTAAGGGCCATGTGTGCAAACACAGAACCAACCTGACTTTATTCAAATAGACATTGTTGCAGTTAAGTTGACCTACTAGTTACATCTGAGTCTTAGGAAACATGAGCATGTCATATTGTTGCTTTCTGCGAGTTTCCCCGTGGAATTATTTTGCTCTGAGCACAAATGTCACATCTCTGCCTTATTTCACATTGTGACCACAGAGCAGAGACAGGCATCTGAGCTGTGTGGGAAACAGGTTACTTTTACGTGTAATGATCAACAAAACCGCAGGCTTGACAAGAGAGCCACGGCAACTGATAGAGATAAGAAAAAGCTGGGCTTGTTTTGAAAAAGCTTTTGGCTCCCCTACATTTAGCAGAAATCATTTTGCTTGCAGAAATACACTGAGTATCTCTTTTCTATAAATCCAGCTAAAATGTAGAAGCAATGTCTAAGGCAGCTTATAGTCCCCAGGCTAAATTCCTGACTATTGGAGATCATATTATCCAAAAAGATAGTGTTTCTGTGTCCTGCTGGACACACAACTTGTCATTCACTTGATATTTTTAAAAAATTCTTATCAGTCTAGCAATGAAAAAGCATTTGGTAAGCCCCTAATAGGCTATAAGAACTCTACTAATCATAGATCTTATAAGGAGAGGAGACTCTTGCCTCTGCTTTCACTGAGTTTGTATTCTTTTTTTTAATCCTTACCTTCCATCTTAAAATCAATACTGTGATTTGCTTCCTAAGGCAGAAGAGTGGTAAGGGCTAGGCAATGGGGGTCAAGTGACTTGCCCAGGGTCACACAGCTGGGAAGTGTCTGAGGCCAGATTTGAACCCAGGACCTCCTGCCTCTAGGCCTGACTCTCAATCCACTGAGCCACCCAGATGCCCCTGAGTTTATATTCTAATGTTAAAGATGTTAACAATGTAGTAGCTCCTGCTACCAAGTTTCTACCAAAATGGAATGCCTTTAGGTATGGTCCTGGTATTGAATTGTATGAAGAATACTTGGTGAGGAGTCCAGGCTGGTCAGTCTTCATTCCCTTTCCAAATAGGTTCCTGACTTTCTAGACTTCAACACCAGGCTATAGCTACAGCTTCACTCTGGAACCTTCATCATCTGAGACCTTCTCACTATGGAGTATCTCTCTGCCATTCCTTCTCCCTTACTCCCAGTGCCTCTATTTGGGGGAGGTTGGCCAAATTTGATTCAACTGTGCTTCTGACTTTCCAGACATCAATACCATAGTCTTGCCAAGGCTAACTCCATTGACATATATAGATGGATAGATAGGTAGACAGACAGACAGATAGACAGGCAGACAGGGATAGATAGATAGATAGATAGATAGATAGATAGATAGATAGATAGACAGATAAAGATGTAGCCTTCTCTGACTAAATGATAATCAACTTGAGCTCAAGGACTGTTATGACTTTTCTCTTTCCATCTAGCACCTAAAACTGTGCCTAGCACAGAAAAGGCATTTAGTAAATACTTGCTGGTTGCTTGACATACAAGTTCATCTAATCCAAGACCCTGATTTTTCAGATGAGGAAACTGAAGACCAAATCGATAGACTTGATTAAGGTAACACAGGTGCAAAGTGGCAAAGCCAGTATTTGAAGATAGGTCCAGTAATCTTTCACCCATACCAGAGGTTCTTCTTTCATTCTGTGTCATGGACACTGTCTATGGCAGTCTGGTAAAGCCACAGGACTCCCTGGAAGAATGGTGATTCCAAAGGAAACTGATTGTTTTGAAATAGACTTAGCAAAATAAAATTTAAAAATCCACAGACTTCAGAACATCTAGAGTCTAGACCATGTAGGACCTGCCAATAACCTTGTGATAGGAAAAATAATCAAATATCATTTTCTCCCATTTTGTGCCTGAGGAGCCAATAAATCTTTTCCCCTATATCATGATACATATCAAAAGCAAATCTCCAAATGGAACACCATACACTAAAGCAATGTCCTTTCTAGGCAATTATTTTTCTTTTGTTTTGTTTGTTTTTATATATTTTTTATTACATGTAGGTATAATTTTAATGCTCTCTCTCTCCCTCCCACTCCTCCCCATTCCCTGAGAAGGTAGGTAATATGATAAAGGTTGTACATTCTTCATAAGCAATCTTTCAGTCTCTCCATCTTACCCACAAGGCCCTAGTGAACCAATAAAAGTACTTCAAACAACATATAACTTTATAGGTCGGCATATACACATACTACATTGCTTAAAGTATAATTTTTCCAAAAGAAAATTTATACAATATACGTGTATAACATTGATTTATAATTAAATTCATTTACAGGAAATAGTTTGGTTTGAATCACTTTGCCCATAACCGAGTTCAAAGCATTCAGCCTTGTCAAACAGCATTTGGCTTCTGAAAGAGCAATGTGTAACTTCCGACCACCAAAGGTAACAACATTCTGATCACACTTTTCTCCTACCTCTACTTAAGATAAACAGAATTCTTTAATTACTCTTTATGCTGTAGTTAATTTTTTTAAACAGAGGAAAAATGTATATAACTCCCAAGAAAGAGAGAATTGAATGTGAGTCATTGATTTTTAAATTGTCATAGAATTATAGTTTTGGAAAGGATCTTAGAAACCATCTAGTCCAATTCCTCCCTAGCAAGATGTATATATACACAAAGGCACAGTATTTCCCTCATTACTACAACTCTTTTACTGGCCATCTTCTTAATCTTTACCTTGCCATCTGTACTCTCTCTGGTTATCATCCTCATTCCCTCTTATCTCTCTCTCACTTCAATCTTGGATTATTCCCTATGGTTCCTGGTAGGTGAGTTTTTTGCCTAACTTGCCCAGAATCAGACTTCCACACTATTTCTTAACTATCTCAATGCCATACCTTTATAAGTTTTATTCCCCCATTAGTAATGTAACCTTCTTAAGGGTACAAATTATTGTCTTTATTGCTTATATCTGTATGTCTGTATGTAGCACATTTAATAGCGTTAAATGTGTTTTCTCTGTGTCTGTGATGTCTCTCTCTGTCTCTCTCCCTGCCTTTCCCTCTCCCTTTCTTTCTCTCTTTTCCTCTCTCTGTCTCTCTTTTTCTTATTCTCCTCTTACCCCCTTCCCCTCTCCCTTTCCTTTTCTCTGTCAGTCTCTCTTTCTCATCCTTTCCCTCTTCCTCTCCTTCTCACCCCATTTGTCTCTCCATTCTCCTTTTCTTTCTCCTCTTCTCCTTCCCTTTCCCCTCCCCACTCTTCATTTGAGTTAAAACATGTTTTCTTCTCCTATTATTTTTTATCTTTTCTTATTACTTATATCTGTCTTCCAGCTTCTCTTCCTCCTCACCAGGAACTTTTTCACCTTGGAGAGATCTCTTCTCTATGTCCCTCTTTTCTGATTCATGAGAGCCTAGCCCAGACCACCATTCTATGAGGCACAAAGGTCACGCTGACTTCATTCTTACTCCACTCACTCTTTGGGCTTATCCCACCCCTTACTCTCTACCTTCCATATCCCCTGGTATATAATATCATTTCCATTAGAATGTAAGCTCTGATGCGAAACAGACAATTACGTTTATATTTATATCCCTAGTCCTTAGCACAGTACCTAGTACTTAGTAAGCACCTAAAAATATTTTATTCATTCTTCTACCTATATACAGTACTTGCTATACATACATATATGCATGCAATTATGCACACACACATATAAATAACAAGTCTCATTGCATTGTACAGGTAATCTCATTCTTTTTTAAAATTTATTCATTTATTCATTTCTTTATTTTGTTAGCAAATTTCCCAATAAGTTTTCCAAAGTTATATAATCCAAATTGTCTCCCTCCTTTTTTCCTTCTCCCCTCCTGCAGCTGACAAGCAATTCAATCTGGGTTATACATGTATTATCACTCAAAACGTGTTTCCATATTATTCATTTTTGTAAGTGAATAATCTTATAAAACCAAAACCCTAAAACATCTGGCCAAATAAACAAGTGATAAATCACATGTTTCCATCTGCATTCTTACTATGACATTTCTTTCTCTGGAAGTGGACAGCATTCTTTTTCATAAGTCCTCAGAATTGTCCTGGATCATTGCATTGCTCCTAATAGCAAAGTCTTATCACATTTGATTATTCCACTATCTTGCTGTTACTGTGTACAATATTCACCTGATTCTGTTGATATCACTCTGTATCAGTCATCAGTTCAGGTAGATATTTTAATTTTTTTCTGAAATCATCCTGTTCACCATTCCTTATAGCAAAATAGTATTCTATCACCCTCATAAACCATAATTTGTTCAGCCATTCCCCATGTGAGTGATATCCTTTTAGTTTCCAATCTTTGCCACCACAAAGAGAGCAACTATAAATATTTTTACACAAATAGGTCCTTTCCCATTTTTTAAATCTCTTTGGGATACAGACTAATAGTGGTATTAATAGATCAAAGGACAAGCATTCTTTTATAACTCATGGGGTATAATTCCAAATTGCCCTCCAGAATGATTGGATCAGTTCACAACTCCACCAGCAATGTATTAGTGTCCCAATTTTGCCCCATCCCCTCCAACATTTATCCTATTATTCTTACAGTACAAGCTCACACTGATCTGTTTAACATTGATGGCAAGGCTTCAAACATGGTGATAATGAAAAATTTTGCTTTTTCAGAAGCTAATCTAGCAAAATATGGAGAGGCTGATCACCAGCTGGTTGATCATTTTATCAGGAATTCTTTGGCCATGGTAGCTCATTAAACAAGAGCAAAAATATAAATTAGCCCTAGGTCCTGTGCATCTCTTTCTACTTCCAAAGTAGCAGTGACACAAGGGCCACAAAATAAAGTAGTGTGTTAAGGATTACACAATTTTTAAATTATCTATAAATTTTCATTTTCCTATTCATAGACTAAATGTGAGATGCATATCTAGCAACTGAGTGACTACATTACTGGAGGGACCAACCGTTAAGTATTATAATGGGTACATCTGATTCAAACCAATCTCCTATTAGTTATTGTTCAATGATGGAATAAAATGGGATGCTCATAAGTAATTCAACAGCTGAAAAGAGAGTTTTACTAAGTCATGAAATAAAACAGATTCAATAACGATATTGTACCACTTAGTTCAGGTAGATGTGGGAAGCCCTTGCCTTCATATGGAAATGTATTTGATCAGAATAACCAAAACTATAAACAGGAAAGCTTTTTATGCTCTTAAGTGAACAGATAGCCATGACAACACAGCCAAAGGTCACCAAGTAACTGTATCAAGGGAAAAAAAGTTTGAATTTTCATCATCTAAGTCAATTAAATCCCAGGGTCAGTTGTGTTGGCTTCGTGGGGGAAAAAGTCAAGCTAAGAGCATTGGTAGGGTAGGGGGAAACTGGTAGATAGTGATGATATCGTGAGGAGTAGGTAGTGGTACCCCTCTACTCCCTTCATCTTTTGAACCTGCCAAAACTTATCCTAGAGATGGAAAGTTCTAGATTCAAATCTGGCCTCAGATACTTCCTAGTTGTATGACCATGGGCAAGTCACTTAAATCCCATTGCCAAGTCCTTACCACTTTTCTGCCTTGGAATCAATACTTAGTATTGATTCCAAGATGGAAGATAAGAATTTAAAAAAAAACCTCATTCTAAAGAAAGTTTTCCTAAGTTATGTCAGGTCTGTCTTTTAAAGATGCCTAGTTTATTTGTTGTTTGGTCATTTCAGTTGTATTCCATACTTTGTGACCCCTTTTGAGGTTTCTTCAGCAAATATACTAGAATGAGTTGTCCTTTTCTTCTCCAGCTCTTTTTACAGATGATAAAACTGAGGCAGGCAGGATTAAGTGACTAGCCCATGGTCACACAGTTAATAAGTGCCTGAACCTAGATATGAACTCAGAAAGATGAATCCTCCTGACTCCAGACCTGACTCTATCAAGTGTGCCTCTTAGCTGCCCAAATGATGCTGGAGAAAGACATTAATCTTATTTTTATGGCATGGTTTCTCTCCACTTTTTTGAGAGGTTTTGGTGTGTTTTTTTTAATTTTTGTCTGCTTATTGTTTACTATGCCTAGGATTTCATTGATATAGAGAACTCCTGATGAGGAAAGTTGCCTGGGACATCCAACCATTAAATGTCCTGCCCAGGGTCAGAGAGCATACATCAAAGGCAGGACCAAGGTGATGATTCTGAATCCAGTTCATTAAATACTATGCAAAGTTACCTCTTTCTCTCTCTCTTTCTTTTCAAACAATTCAGCACCTTTTACATACATATTCACCCACTATAACCCCTGCTTTGACTAATGATTTGGGGCAACATATTTTTATAACTCATAATGATAACCTCTTCTCCCATAGCACACATAAATAGTCCCTGACTTGCAAACATTCAATTCATAAATGATCCATTCAGTATTTATGAGGTAAGAGGATGGGGCAAGGAGATTGGTCATTCAATTCCACTCCAGTGCCAGAGACTCCTCTGTGGGTGCCAAAAGAGCCACTGTAAAAAACACATGGAGCTTTTTAAAGAACCTGTGGGGGAAAGGGAGGAAGTCATCAAAAGTGGGAACAGCTTAAGGGGGCTCACTCTAGGGGCTGAGCTCAAGGGAGGCCTGGCCTGTCTCCAGAGTTGGCCCCCTGCCCAGAAATATCTCCCCTTGCTGACTGAATTTTTCCTATAATTTTGTCACACATACTGAAATTCCACTAATTGGTTATTTATTTGGGTTAGGTAGCTCAGCTCAAGGCAGAGAATTGGCCTTGGAACCAGGAAGACCTAACTTCAAATCCTACCTCTGACATCCTGGATTTGTGATCTTTTTTAAACAATTAACTTTTCATTGCTTTATCTAGGCAACTCCTAAAATTATAAGTTGCAAGGGCAGTGAGGTGGCTCAGTGAATTGAGAGCCAAGCCTGGAGATAGGAGGCCCTGGATTCAAATTTGACTTCAGACACTTCTTAGTTGTGTGACCTTTGGCAAGTCATGAAATCTCAGATGGCTAGCCCTTACTGTTCTTCTGCCTGGGAATTGATATTTAGTATCCATTCTAAGGCAGAAGGTAAGGGTTTAAAAGAAATTATAAATTGCAGAGAAGGTGTAGATACTGTCTCCTCTTTGTATCCTGTCTCTCTTTACCAAGGCTAATTACTTGTTCAAGCAATTCCATTCCATCTTTTCCAACAGATTGCCTTTTGTCACTCTACTCTTTCACTTCTTTTCTTTTTTTAACCTTTATCTTGTTTTAGAATCAATAATGGACATCAATTCTAAAGCAGAAGATCAGTAAAGGCCAAGCAATGAGGGTTTAGTGACTAACCCTAGGTTACACAGGTAGGAAGTGTGTGAGGCTAGATTTGAACCCAAGTCCCCTCAACTTCAAGCCTGGCACTCTACTCACAGACCTAACTGTCCCTTATTTTATTTACTTCACTTTCTTCTTCTTCTATTGGCTCATTTCCTACTAACTACAAACATACCTGTGTCTCTCCTAGCCTAAAAAAACCAATCACTTGAACCCTCCATCAATACTATTATCCTATTTCTCTTCTACCCTTTATAGCTAAACTCCTCAGAAAAAGCCACCTATAATAGGCATCTCCACTTTCTCTGCTCTCACTTTCTTCTTACCCTCTTATAATTTGGATTCCAATTTATCATTCTTCTAAAACTGCTCTCTCCAAACTTAATAATCATCCTGTAGGTGCCAAATCCAGTGGTTTTTTCTTCATCCTCATTCTCCTTGACCTCTCTGCAGCCTTTGACACTGTTGATCACTCTCTCCATATTGATATTCTCTTCTCTCTTAAGGTTTTGGGTTACCACTCTTTCCTGATACTCTCCCTACCTAGCCCAACAGTTCCTTTTCTGTCTCTTTTACTGGATCTTCCAGGAGAACATTGTACACAGAGACTGATACACAGTGGTACAATATAACAATATAACATAATATAATATAACTTTTACTAGCAGCAACGCAAGGATCCAGAAAAAGGCTGAGGGACTTATGAGAAAGAAAACTAGCCACACTCTTTTACTGGATCTTCCTCCAGATCACACCTTTTAACAATAAAGGTCCTTCAAGGTTTTGTCTTTTGCCCTTTTCTCTTGTCCTTCTATTTTACTTTACTTAGTCATATCAGCTCCCCTGGATTCAATTACCATCTATATGCTGATGTTTTTTTCAAATCTACCTAGCCTTCCTAAAACTCTTGAATGACCACTAATCTCAAATCTCCAAAGGCTTTTCAGATATCTTAAAGTAGATGTTCAATTGACATCTTAAACTCAATATGTCCAAAACAGAATTCATTGTCTTTTCCCCCCAAACTCTCTCCTTTTCTTGCCTTCCCTATTGCTGTAGAGGGTAACACCAAACTCCCAGTCCTTCAGGCTTGCAACCTAGAAGCTATCCTGTATTCCACACCATCTCTTATCTCGCACATTCAATCTGTTGTCAAGGCCTCTTGTTTTGATCTGATCTTTATAATATCTCTCAGTTATGCCTTTCTCTCCTCTGATATTGACTTCAATCTAGTGCAAATGCTTACTATCTCACACTTGTATTGATGAAGTAACCATCAGCCACTGAAATAATTCAACCAGATAAAGTATTTCAGCCACTAAAGAGATTTTCCTAAAGAAAAGGTCTGATCATATCATTCCAATATTCAGTAAACTCAAGTGGCTACCTATTGACTTCAAGATTAAAAACAAAATGCTCTATTTGGTTTTCAAAACCTTTTATAATCTACCTCCCCCTATTCCCTGATCTTTCCAGTTTTCTTACACATTCCTGCTCCACACATATTCTTCAATCCAGTGACATTGGCCTCCTGAACAAGATATTCCAGATCTCTTGGCTCCAGGAATTTTCTTTGGCTCTCCTCTATTACTGGAAGGTTCTCCCTCCTCTATTCTGTCTACTTACTTTTCTGGCTCCCTCAAAGTTCCAACTGAAATTTTGTCTTTTACTGGAAGTTTTTTCCAACCCCTCTTACTTCTTGTCCCTTCCCTTTGTTAATAATTTCTTATTTGTTCTATTTATACTTTTCCTTGTAGATATTTGTTTACATGTTGTCTCCTCCATTAGATTATAAGTTCCTTGAGGGCAAGGACTATATATATATTTTTTAAACCCTTAACTTCTGTGTATTGACTTATAGGTGGAAGAGTGGTAAGGGTGGGCAATGGGGGTCAAGTGACTTGCCCAGGGTCACACAGCTGGGAAGTGTCTGAGACCGGATTTGAACTTAGGACCTCCTGTCTCTAGGCCTGGCTCTTAATTCACTGAGCTACCCAGCTGCCCCTAAGGACTATATTTTGCCTCTTTTTATATCCCCAGTATTTAGAACACTGCCTGGCATGTAGCAAGCACTTAGTAAAGATTTATCGACTAACTGGTTGAGCTTAGCAATGGTAAAGAGAAATTCCTCTATGGGGATCTCTCTATCCCAAAGAAATTTTCATATTCCACCCCTATTTAATTGTTTTCAGTCCTGTGTGACTCTTCATGACCCCATTTGGGGCTTTCTTGGTAATGATATTGGAGTTGTTTGCCATTTCCTTCTTTAGTTCATTTTATATATTAAGTAACCTATGTAAACAGAGTTAAGTGACTTGATTAAGGTCAAAGTGGCTAGTAAGAACCTGACTCGAGATTTGAACTCAGGTCTTCCTGACTCCAGGGTCAGCTTTTTTTGCACTGCAACACCTATTTGCTCCCTGTCCCTATATCTACTTATTTTTAAACTCTCCAAGAGTTAATAGGGAATTAGCCTTTCATATTTCAGTTTAAATTATATTAAGCCTGTTGCTTTCCTTATAGCACATGAAATTGATAGCTTTATTATTGGAACAGAGGCTTTATTTTAAAGAGGGATGATAATGTTTAAAACATGGATTGAGAAAAGAGGTACTTCTATACCCCTTCTAAAAGTAGGAAAGTGCTTCACTGTAACATGAGATCACAGTATACTAGGAAATGGAAGAGGGGTAGCATGCAGAAAGGGAAGTAATAATTTACCAAAGATGAGCTTTGGCTCTTTTGAAACTTTGCCTTAGAATAACCATAACCCTAGGAAAGATAAAGATAACTCTCTTGTTCCTTTTCTTTCTTTCACCTTCTATAGAAAACTAGAGATCAGGCAACATTAAGGATTAAATAAGCTTTTGTGGGCTAGCATACTAAATCCTTTCTGAGCATTGTTCCTCAAAGTTACCAAGTTTGAAACAGGACTTTCCACCTTTCCTTGACATTATCTCTTCTTTTTTCCCCATTTCTGTGAATACTTTCACCATTTTCTGGGTAATACTGGCTTTAGACTTCCATATTATCTTTCCCTTTCCTTAATTTCATATCTAACCAATTCCTATATTCTGTTTGCACTTCCAGAATATCTTTCATATGTCTTCCCTATTCAATTCACTACCATCATCTTAGTTCAATCCCACATGCCTTTTCATCTTGATTATTGTGATAGTTTCTTAACCACTCTCCTTTTCTAATATCTTTTTATCTAAATGAATCTATTTTGTACATTACTAAGCAATTAGTCTTCCTAATGTACAGGTATATTCATGTAACTCTGCTACTCAAAACTTTTTAATCATTACTCATTTCCTACTAAATAAAGTTCTAACTCCTTTCCCTAGTTTTTAACCATCTGCCTCTAGTCAAGATGATAAGATGATGATGATAACAACTAACAATTATAATACAAAGCCCTTGAAGGTTTGCAAATCTCTTCAGAAAATCATAAAGGTAAGCCCTTTGGGAGAAATTACCTTAGATCCTCTGGATACAGAGTTTAGTATAGTGTCTCATACAGGTACTTGATAAATGTTTATTGATTGACTTTATAACTAAAAAAACAGAATCAGGATTATTAAGTGACTTGCCAAAACATTGAGACATAAAATGCTTAAAGGGAGAAGTTCTTGCTCCCTACCAAGAAAAAAAAATAATCCAAAAGGACCACCTTTGAACTTGCACCAGAAGTCCTAAAGACATTTATTAATGTCTTTCTATGTGCATAGCACCAAACTAGTCACTGGGAAGATGCAAGGATTTATTAGACTCACTACTTCCATACTAAGACTTAAAATTTAGGAGATGTTATCTATCAAAAAGCTCTACCAGTGCAACCTACAAACTAGAAATGCTTTAAGGATAGACCCAACAATGGAATAATAGTATTCCTATTACTTGAAAACTGGTATAACTAAATTCGCAGAAGCTTATCACCAGTAGATGAACTATTCCATGATAATTTTTTAACTCTAGAGACTCATGAAGGACCTTCTGCTAAGGGATAGAGAAATTGCAATCATCATTATTCAAAAGAATAATAACATTCACAATATCAAGAATCTTTGACATTTATATGAGAGGCACAAAAAAGTATCATGAGAATACTTGGGGAGAGATCACCAGCTAGGGGGAATCAGGGAAGATTTTTTTTTAAAGGTGTCATCTAAGGATCTTGAAGGGTGAGCATAAATTTACAAGTGAAAGTAGTAGAGGGAAGTATTTCAGGTGTAGGAAATAGTATGAACAAAGGCAGAGAGGTAGGAAAACATGGAATGTGTGTGGGAGGTGATGGTTAATTTAGTTTGACTGGAACATAGAGCATGTAGGAGAAGAGTAGCAATGCACAATAATATTGGAAAGACAGGATTGGAGTCACATTGTGGATGGGGGTGTTACATTCTGAACTATGGATTTCAGATTAGTAGATAATAGGAGGCAGTAGAAGGTTCTTGAGCTATGAAGCCATATGACTGTGGTAGCAGCTTATAGGAAGAATTGGAAGGGTAGAAAGACTGGAGGCAGGGGAAAGGGTAGGATTTAAGGGAGCAGGAAAGGAATTCAACTTTATCTGTCATCTGATAGCTTCAAATGAAGGACTGAAATACTGCTACCAAGCTATTAATCTGATGCTTTGAGATAGGGCTGTTTACACCCACCATAATTATGGCTCTGGATATAATCCATATAAAAGATATTCTGGAGGTAGAATTGTCAGGATTTGGGGATTTATCAGACATGGAGTAAGCAGGAGTCAAAGATGGTCATGCATTATTGGAATGATAATGAAATTTATAAAAAATACTTAAGGAAGGAATTTGAATAGACATTAACAAACTAAAATATTAAAGTCTATAAAATTGTGACCATGATTTCCATTTCAAATAACCAAGAAGTTGAAGTAAGAAAATCATTGTGACCATGAACTATTAGTGTTGCTGGTAGTACTACTACCATCCCTACTACTACTAACAATAATAATAATAGTGAAATGTATAGGTTAGCTAAACACTTTACAAATATTAAATCATGGGAGGTAAATCTAGTGAGGTAAATATTAATACTTATTCCCATTTTATACATAAGAATGATTAGGTAAGTTAAGTGACTTACACATGTTCATACAACTAACAGTTAGAAGAAGTGGGATTTGAACCTGAGCCTCCCAACTCCAAGCCCAATATTTCATTCCCATTATGCCACCCTGCTAAAAGTTGAAATTTCTGAAATAGAGGAAATTTATTTTAGGTGCCCCAAAATTTTCCTTTCTTCAGTTTTCTTCCTTCCCTTTTCCCCCTTTTAATTCAAGTAAATAAATATTTCTTGGGTGTAAAAGATAATTAACTAGGCACTAAGGAGTCAAAGTAAAAAAGTGACTCTCATTGGTGACATACGATTACACAGGAATAGTAAAAGTAGAGTTTTTAAAAAGGCAAAAGAGACATTTAGACAAGGCATTCTAAGAAATTTGTGGACTTTGGGGACCTTAGTATCAACTAGAGGAAACAAGGAAGGCTTCTAGAAAGAGGTAGCGCCTGAGAAGAAAGTGAAGAGTTTTAAGTTATGGATGAAGGGGGAGTGCATTCCAAGGATGAATGCAAGGATGTGGGATACAAAGTCAGGGTCATTTTTGGAGGAACATAGAGTTCATGAAGGGAAGTATTATGAAGTAAGAGGAGAAAGGCAGATTGAAATCAAGCTGTAGTGTACTCTAAATGCCAGGCCAAGGAATTTGTATTCCATTCTATAAGCAAAAGAGAGTCACTGGAAATTTCCCAGCTGCTTTAAAGGTAGTCTTCAGGATATTTCAGAACTCTAATTAAACCAGTGACCAACCATGACTTCAGAGGACTGATGAGTAAGCATGCCACCCACCACTTGGCAAAGAGAGGAGTGATGGACTAGAGGTGCAGAACAAAATGCAACAACTTCAGACACGGCCAATGCACTGATTTGTTTTGTTATAATGGAGAGCTTCAATAGGGATGGAAAGGAGGAGTGAGGCAGTGGGTGGAAATAGAAATTTTTTAAAATGAGCATTCAGAAAATATTTTTGAAATATATAAAAGTTAACTCCCCATATTACAAAAATATAATAGAAGTTCTTAGTTTCTTAGCCAATCCATTTTCCTATTAATCTCTGTATATCAAAATATTTACGTTTGCTGGTGATTGTCACATTCATAACAAAAATATATTTTACAACAAAACTATCTTGATAGTCATGAGAAGAATGGATTATAATGGAATATAAATAGAATAAGAGGTCTGGGAGATGAACTGAAAGACCATCAGGACAATTCAGGAAAAAGCTAGCAAGAATGTAACCTAAACGATAGTAATTTGAGTGAGAAGAAGGGGGAAGAGTACAAGAAATGATATGAAAGTTGAATTGGGACTCCCCATCCACATAGATATGGGAATGAGAAGAAGATAACTCAGAATTTTTTAATCTGGGTGTCTGAGAGGATGCTATCAACAAAAATAAGGAAATTGGTAAGAGTGCCATAGATTTACATTGAGATTTAGATTTGAAAGTGTTTAGTAACTATTGGAGGCAGAATAATCTGGTCTTTCTGACTCTGTTTTAGACTTAAACCTAACACTACATCCACTGAACCAGAGGGAGGCACTATAAGAGACCAGTACCCACATACTTTTGACTGGGACAATATACTACTGGGAGATGTCATCTCATTGTCACTGGTGTCAATTTTTCATCATATCAGTCCAAAGTATGCATTTTAATGAGTTCACCATAACTCCAGATTGAAACAAAGTACATTTTGGTTCTTTTCTTATGTTCAATATATGTCTATCATTAGACATAAGTGTTTCCTGTAGGTGACATATCATTGGTTTATATTTTTTTATCTTCTTTTTTTAGCCAGGTATCTCATCCCCTCCCTCCCCACCCCAAATCAAAGAAGGCATCACTCAACAATAACAGCAACAATTATATATATACATATATATGTGTATGTATATATATATATGTATATCTATATTGTCTTATATGTTTCTGTTCATCAATTCTTTCTCTGGAGTGTCTTGTATTTTTTATCTGTTCAATAAATGCTTTTCAGTTTGCCTTTCCCTTAGGATTGGATTTATAGTCACTTTCTGTTCATGGAGGAAAGTAAACAAATTAATTTGCAACAAAGCACTGGTGCTTTCCAATATAAAATGAGGAAATTTTGCTTCCCAGGCAAATTTCTCAAATTGTGCCCTGAGACAAGTGGCACTTCAGCATGTCCTTAGCTGGGCATGGTGGAGAAATACTAATCTCAAGAAATTGATAACATAAGGCCAAATTTTGGGTGGCTTTGCTTGTGAAGGTGGGAAAGAAGATAATTGCAGTCTGTCTTCTATTTTAATTAATTGTTCTTACTAGCCCAGTAACTAATAGATGTTTTTCTGTATTAAAAATGACTTGTGTTGTCAGCATCTTCTAAATTTGGCAACCTGAGAGAAAATATTGATCATCTTACCTCCAAAGACAAGAGTGATATAATTGCTACCCTCCAAGAATCAGAGGTGTTGAGCTCACTGCCCCCAGGCCCTTAGTATGCCCAGACACCTAAATGGAGAATTAATGTGATTTAATCCGGATCCAGAATAAAGTGGAATCAGGAAATGTTTAACAGAATACATAAAAATACAGTACAACAAAATGTTACTTTGTGGTTTTCTAAAATCAGTCTATTGGGATCAATCAATCAATAAACTTTTATTGTGTATCTACTCTGTTCCAGACACAGTGCTAACCCCAAGAATACAAAAACAGGAGGCAAAAGACAATAACACCCTTAAGGAGCTTACAATCCAATTGGTGAGAAAACATTCAAAAAACACCTACAAAGAAAGCTATATATAGAATGAATAGGAAATAATTAACAGACAGAAGGCACTTAATTAAGAGAGATTGAGGAAAGCATCCTGTAAAAGGGAGGGATTTTAGTTAGGACTTAAAGGAAGCCAATGAGTTCAGTACTTGGAGCAGGAAGGGAAAACATTCAAGGCATGGAGGATACTCCAAAAAATGTTTAGAACCAAGAGGTAGATTATCTTGTTCTTGGAATGACTAGGAGGTCAGTGTCACTAGATCAAAATATACTTGTGGCAGAATAAGGTATAAGAAGACTGGAAAGGTAGGAGGGAATTAGGTTATAAGGGGCTTTAAATAACAAACAATATTTTGTATTTGGTTCTAGAGGTAGTAGGGAGACACATCAGTTTATTAGAGTAAGAGGACAGTCTGACCAGACCTTTACTTTAGGTCTTGAGGATGGATTGGAGTGAGGAGACACTTGAGGCAGACAAAACCACCAAAGCAGACTACTTCAGCATATGTGGTGTGAAGTGATGAGAGTTTGCACTAGAGTGAAAGCAATATCAGAAGGAGAGAAAGGAGCATATTCAAGAGATTTTACAAAGATGAAACTGTTAAGCCTTGAGAGCAGATTGGATATGGGGAGGTGAGAGATGGTGAAGAATCCAGGATGACTTCTAGATTGCAAGCCTGAAGGACTAGGTGGATGGTATTGTCCTCTATCATAATAGAAAAGATAGGAGTAGAGGAGGGCTTAGGGGGGGAAACAATGCATTCTGTTTTAAATATATTGAATTGAAGGTATCTACTGAGCATCTAGTTTGAGATGTCTGAAAAGAAGGTGGCGATTTGAGCTTGGAATGAGCCATGTGAGGTTTGAAGAGGTATGAAAAAGTTTGAAAGAGCCACCAAGGAGAATGGGATAGTGAATTAATAAGGGACTATGGTAGGATAGCCTAACAGCAGTGAGGACCCAGATGAGGTTATAGTGGATCCAGTAAGAACAGTTGTGTTATTTTCATCACCTTCCTTCAGCAGCATGTATGTAGTCAAGAAGGTGATGAATAGTTGGAGTGATCCAAAGATGAGGCTTGGTAGGACCTATTGTGACATGACAAGAGGTCTAGAAAGGAAAATCTATTTCCATTTGATTTGGGCAAGACAAAATCTATATGTAAATCATACCAAGTGGTCAGTCATCAAGCATTTATTTTCTGCCTGCGACATGCCTGGCAATAGTCCCTTAACCCTGTGAACACAAAGAGTTCACAGTCACCTAGTCTTAGAGCTAACCTTGACTTACTAAAACAAATAAGGTATAGTAACACTTTTTAGAAAGATTATTTTGGAAGATTTCCAGAGGATTAATTCTTTAAGAGAGAAATTGGGAGGAAGGGCTATTAGATAGTGATGATAACAATACCAGGGAGAGATAATAAAGGTCTGAACTAGACCTATAGTCATGTATGTAGGAAAAAAAAAACAGATAACAGAGATTTTGAAAGTTAAATCATAAAATCTTGATAAGGAATAATTATGGGGCTGAGGAAGAGGGAGATGACTAAAGTTGTAAAATGGGAAATGGATGTTGGTGCCATGAACAAAAATAGAAAGCTTGGAAAGTTGTTAGTGGGAGGAGGGAGAGAGATTATGAGTTTACTTTAGAAATATCAAATGTAGGAAATCAATGAAATATCAAAAGGAAATGTCTAGATGCAGAGAAGTGCAAACAGAAATCCAAAGGCTCACAATTAGTACTTTTCTCATAACTATGAGTTAGGTAGATTCAAGTATCATTAGGACACTTGGGGAAATGGAGACACTTGCCCCCTAATTACAAGTCTTTTGATTCCAGGTCTAACAAGAGCTACCAACTGGCGTTTTTGAGAACCGTATCTTAGCACTAACCTTCTCTTAAGTACTGGGTTTGAGAGACAAATCTGGCTCAATATGGCCATTTTACCCAAAGAGCTCCAGAAAGTATGTGAAGAACCACTGGAAAGAGGGACAGATACACAACAAAAAAATTTTAAAGGATACACTTAGTCTGACAACACTGAAAACACTGCAACATCCCCACTGCCTACAGAGGCCAATTTACTGTAGCTCTACCTACAATTTACTGTAGCTCTACAAACTACTGTAGGTCTACCAAGTAGACCCCTACTTGGAACGAACCAAGATTGAAATGGGTATAAAACCCAAAAGGAATAGGTCAGACCAGCCAGATGCTTGAGGTCGTTTTTCTACCCTGGAGAGTCAAGGACAGGGTAAGAAATGAAGGCAAGGGCAGATGTCCTTGTGCCTACTCGGAGGACAGTTCCTGGAGATGGAGGTAGGTGTTATACCCCGCTTGGCTTTCTCCCCACGCATGTTCTCCACCCCCTTGGAACAGACAGCTCGAGGGTGCGCACCGGTGGCACCCCGAGACAGCCTCGAGCGCGCGGCTAGCGCTGCGCTAGAGGTGCCGCGGCTGAGAGGACTAGAGAAGCTCAGAGAGTGGGACGGGGATGACAGGAAGAACAACGGGGAGTTTGGAAAGTGGTGGAGAAGCTGCAGAAGCGGGGGCGGCGGCGGCGGCGGCTGCAGCCACAGAGGGGGTGGGGTGGGGTTGGGGAGCTAGAGGGAAAGGGGAAAAAAACTGCCTCTTGATAGTTGAGCGAGGGAGAAGGGGGGGAAACGCTCCGAGTTCCGCTTCCTGAAAGGCGGGTAGGTTGAGAGGCTCCTCCGGGCGGGAGGCGCGGCCGCCTCTTCTCCAGCTACGCGCTCCTGCGGTGCCCAAGGCACGGGCGCTCCGAGGGGCTACATGGCCGGAGAGCGGACCCGCAGGTTCACGCGCAGCCTACTGAGACCTGGCGGGGCGGCCGAGCTCCGGCACAGCGCCGCGTCGGCCGCAGCCCTGACTGTCAGCAGCCAGCAGCACCAGCAGCGGGTGAGTGAGGGGCACTGGGCGCAAGGCGCGGGGGAGTGCGCGCGGGTGCGTGGTGCCTTGCCAGGGAGTGTGGGGGAGGGATGTGGGAGTGCGGGGTGCGCGCGCGTCCTCCACTGCCACTTCCTGCACGCCCCCTCCCCCGAGGGATGGGACCTGGGGAGCTGACACGCTCCTTGGACCCAGGGTGGAGGGGCTTCCCAGCATAACCATTTCTTTAGAAGAGCAACCCAAGGCCGCCAGACCCAGCGGTTTGCGCCAGAGGGAGTGGGGCTGTCTAGGGGCATCAGGTTCAAAAGAGAGTAACTGGGGGCTCTCAGTGTATCCTAGAGCCGGGCTGCTTTACCTCGCTTTAGGGGTCCTTCTCTAGCCTCCATCCACACCGCTGGCCAGGTGCCTGGGCAGCTGTGCTGGTTTGGAGACAGAGCCCAAGATGTCTCTAAATTAACTTATTCACATTATGTCTACATTAGTATGCATGTAAGGAACTACCATATGACACTCCGAGAAAGGGGAGACAGGCAGGGGGTCAGTGAGTCTCCTGTAGTTTCTACTAGAGTTGCTATAAGAACTCTACTCCCATCCCCCACACTTTTCCGGTTATTTCCTTATTGAAATGCCCTCTCAGTGCTGGGTGATTTCCGAAGGAAATCTCTTGGGAGAGTAGCCAGGGGCTCAGGCCAGATATCTGAAAAGATATTTGAAATTGGTCATTATATTCTTATGTACTTGCACCTACTTCCAGGAGGGGCCTCTTAGAAGTGGCAGCAAAATCTTTGTGGGAAAGGCAGGGAAGTGGTCAGGAAAACAGGCTTAAAGCTTACCAAGAAGGACATGCCAGACCAGTCCAATTCAGAATCAGCACTCTTGGCCAGCTTCTCCTTCAGCCAGACTCTTTTGGTTGCTCATTTTGTTTTTCTTTTTAAATATGACAGGAAATATCAGTAGGAATTAAATGGCTTCTTTTAAAGTGTCAAATAAAGTGTTACTCTTTGCCATTCACCAGAGTGAATGGGGCCAAGATCTCCCTGGGCCAGTTTCCCAGAGCCAGAACTTTTCTCTAAAGCTTGAGGTCACAAAGTTGAAGAGAACGGAAGCCAATCATCTGGCAGAGGAAGGAAAACTAAGCTGGCACCACATCTCCAAGGTGGGTGGTGGGCACTTGGATTAGAACAGAAACTGGCTGCAAGGGGATTCTCTGCTTGAATTGCCAATGGCTGCAATTCTGTTTGCCACACATCCCTTGTGTCAATGAACAGCACATGGGCCTGATATTAGGATGCATACTTTTGGGAAAGAAACATGTACTGTAAGAAAAGAAAGAGAAATAGAACTATCCCTTGAATACAAGAAGAGAATGCTAAACAAAATTGGGGTGAGAAAGACCCCCCCCCAAAAGGGCCTTTCCTGTGTGGATTGTCAGTGTTTGTGACTTATTAGCCAATGGCATTTAGTTTTATAACATTTGTCTGATTTATTATTAATTTCTCTCTGATTTCTTTTTTTTTCTTCTTCTTAAACAAAATCATAGAATTTTTGCAGCTGGAAATCATCCTTTCATGTGATGGTTAGGAAAATTAAGGGCAGAGGCAGCTAAGTAGCACAATGGATGGATCACCAGATCTCCAGTCTATAGTCTTGGGTTCAAATGTGGCTTTAGATATTTTTTAGATGTGTGACCCTAGGCAAGTCACTTAACCACAACTGTCTAGCTCTTCCTGCTGTTCTGCCTTCAATTTAATACAAAGTAAAAATTCTAAGAAAGAAGATAAGAATTTGAAGGGGAAAAAAAGAAAAGAAAACCAAGGTCAAGAAAAGGAATTAGAAGCTGACTGGTTAATAGCAACAGTGAAATTGCTGCTTGGGATCCCACTGATATTGACATTTTAGTTGTTTTGTTTTTTAGTTTGAGGATTATGCATAGGCCAACACAGTAATTATATATACATATATGTGTGTGTATGTAAAAAATCTTTATAATATATTTTATACATAATATTTATACATTATAATTTAATGTTTGTTATATATGCATTGCATTTAAATAACATTGTTTATGTATAAATATTTATATATAATATAACACATATTTAATTTTATGTCATCAAAGAACTTACAAGACCCCCCCCATATGTTCTTGTCCTTTTTACTCAACAGCACACACTGAGTACTTCATCCCCCACTCCTCCCCCAAAAATATGAGTTTTAGATCCTTTAGTATCCTTTCAAAATGATGAGATCAATGGGGGAACAGAGGATGGAGGAAAAAGAGTTGGAATGGGAGTCATAGAATCTGGTTTCAAATGCAATCTCTATCATTTCCTGTACTGTATAACTTTAGTGAAATCACTTTACTTTTCAAGGCTTCAGCCTTCTTACCCCCAAAATGAGGACTTAAACTGGGTGCTTTCAAGGGTTCTTTCAACTCTAAATCTGTGACTCATTTCTAACCTTTGGGAGAGGGTTATCTATCTTAAAGTCATATTCAAGGAGGGATAAGGGGAAAAGAGAAAACTCTGAACTGTCAGGCACCAAATGCCTTCTTACTTCAGCACCCTGGCCAACACTGCTGCCCAACCTGCCCTAGACTTTGCCAATATATTTCACATGTTTTCATTCTTCCAGGTAGGTGTAGCTTTGGCAGAAAACATTATAGTAAAGAAAGACCAGCTCTGCTTTTCAATGAAGTGGAAAGAACACTGGCCTAGAGCTGGTTGTGAGTCTTGACTCCTCTAATTACTATTCTTTAATTTTGGGCAATAATTTCTGGGGGTTTTGCTTTCTGCAGCTATCAGTCTGATCAAGTCCTTCTCCAGCTCTGTTCCTACTGAATGAAATCCAAATTCCTTAGCTGTCTGAGCCTTTTAAATCCTCTGGGTTCTGGCTCTAGCTTACCTTTTCAGTCCTATATCATCTTGTCCTCTATATATGATTAATCCAAGTAAAATGGATGACTTGCACTCCCCTAAATAATATCTCATTCTTTCTGATGAAATATGAGATGCTGCTTAAGGGTCTATGCTCTCCTCTATTCCTTTACTTTTGCCTGGAGTTTATAGCCTCCAAGACTTATGCTTACAATTTCAATGGTACCAGACGCTAAATGACAGATTCTTCCAAGGGAAATCTAAGTGAGCTCCAAGTTTTGAGGTTCTGCCTGGGAGACTGGGACAGTATGAATCCAACTTGGATATTCCATAAACATGTTACCGTTTCTTATTTTTCCATTTGCAATTCAGTTCAGGAGCAAACATTGGTTATGTACCATTAGTTTGTGGGGCATGAGGATAGGCTTTGGAGGTGGTTCAAAGTTTAGATGAGAATGGTCACTGTCTTCATGAAACTTTCTATTTAGAATTTTCCATGATTTAGTGATTGTGGGAGCAGGGGACAGAATTTGGTGAAAGAAGCAATCATTAACAGGGCTGGAATAGAAGCATCACCAGTTGAGAAGATATTAGGTCTTCCCTGCCTCCAATCTCTTCCATTGCCCTGCTGGGCTGCCAGTCCTCTGAAATTCCCATTATTAGAATCACTAATTAGTATGGCTGCAAGGTGAAGGCATACCCTGGAGACCACCATTAAAATACACTTGTATCTTAGCCCTTATATCCCTTTCTTTTGCTCAGGTTAATTTGTCAAATTATCACACCCTAAGGCAGAAATATAGGAAAGATAAATTTAATTGGGCATTGATGGAATCTGTGGGTAGTGGAGCCCATTGAGTTAGGGAGGACCCCCTTCTTAAGGCAACAAAGTAGTGGGGATAATGGGGTTAGGTGCCCAGGAAACAAAAGAAGAAGAAAAGGCATACCAATGAAGATAATCTTCATTTACTTTACAGTTCTGCAAAAGGATAGCATTCCTGGTAATCCATATGTATTACTTTAGACAGTAGCTAGAAGGATGGATTTGGAGTCAGGAAAATCTGTTTGAATCTTGCCTTAAATACTCAATATTTTTGTGATTGTTAAAGTAACTTAACATCTATTAGCCTCAGTTTCCTTACCTGTAAAATGGGGATAGCAGTATTGTCTGCCTTATGAGGTTGGTGTGAAGATCAAATGAGATAACCTATGGAAATGGCTTTCTAAACCTTAGCTATATGAATGTTAGCTGGCTATTATTTCTTTTGTAATATCCTATAGGATTGACAGAGCTAAGCTAAGCAGTTCTCAAAAGATAATTATTTCCTTGACAGAAGAGAAAGCTCATTTTCAAAAATCAGATGTGTACCACTAGTACCTTTCAAATTTTTCCAGAATGTGGAGTGTTCTACCATATGTAAGGTTTTCACAAAGAAACCCAAGCCCACTCTTTTTTCTGTTATTCACATTTTTACAATGTGCCTATATAGTACAAAAGTTCTGAAATAATTAGAAATGTTTTTTTAAATGATATCCCCAGGGCTTATATTATTCTGTTTGAATTTATGTACTGCGTGGCTTTATACAGAGGCAGAGTAGGTAATTGCCCTATGTGGCATGATTTAAGGTCTTGGCAGAAAGAACCTCCCACTGGCTGAAATTTCTCATTTCACTCTATTTCAATGCCTGAAAGTCCAGAAATTAGGAATTTATTTGGGTTAAAAAGGTCCTTTTTAAAAATACAAATACCTTTGGATAGATTAAGTCTGTGAGTCATTCCACTTTAGTATGAATCAGTTTAGTCAGATCCTGTTTTGTTGTTGTTACTATTTCAGGAAAGGATAATAGAGTCATAGAGTTAGACTAGAAAGGACCTAAGCAATTATCTAGTCCAGCCTTTTAATTTGACAAATGGTGAAACTGAGGCCTAGAAAGCTTAAGTGACTTACTTGCCCAGGTAACTCAGGTAGCAGAGTCAGGATTTGAATGTAAATCTTGGTCTTTTCAAGCTGTAACTATTGCTCTTTATGCTACAAGGAGAAAGTAGAAGTAACTTGCAAGTATTCAGAAGATGAAGTCCAAGGTTCAAATCCCAGCTCTTTTGCTTACTCTTTTTATGACAAGCAAATCATTTAAGTTCTCTAGAATTGTTTGCTCTTTGCCAAATGATGAGGAGAATTTGGGGCAGTCCAAAGTGTGGGAATGGGGGAAGTATTGAGAGTCCAAGCATGGAAGAGGGGAAAAAAGAGCAGTAGGATGCTATCAAAGATAAACTTTTCAATTTTGTCCAGGTCCTAGATGGATATATATATGAAGAGAGAGAGAGATAGAGAGAGAGAGGGAAGGAGATGTAGAAGTATGTGCATATGTATATGTATACATATATGAATAGTAATATGTGTGTACATGTATATGTATGTTTGTGTGTTGTATTGGCATATAATATATGTAATATAATATATAATGTATAATATATAGTACTTGTTATATATACAGTATCCTAAAGGTCTTAGTGTAATTCTAAGCTATTAAAGGTTTCATATCATATATTGTGATGAATTTCATATGTATAATATATCTGATATATTCAATAGCATCAAATGCTATATATATCATATATATCACATAAATATCCTAAGTAGTGATCTGTCCTACATTATATATTGCATATGTTCATATGATGATATGTATGTTTATATAACATATGACAGTGATGGTGAATCTTTTAGAGGGGAGGGTAATGTGAGAAATCTTCTCAGGCAAAGGGAAGGAGAGCAACTCCAAGTCCCTCGGCTTTCTAGGAACAAACCCTGGCAAACTCTGGGCTGGGGCAACAGTGTACATGCCCACAGAGAGTGCTTGGAGTGCCCCCTTTGGCACACATGCCATAGGTTTGCCACCACAGTCATATGACATGTTATTATATTGCATAATTATTTAATACATATATTTTTGCCAAATATTATATATCATACATCACATAATGTATTGTAATATAGGAAAGCATGTAATAAGTTTTAATACCTTAAAACCAGTGATGGGCAAACATGCTCATGGATCAGATGCGACCCTCCTGAAATTCCTAATCTAACAAATACAATGAGTAGGATACAATACAATGAAACTTCAAAAGAGTTGACTTAGAAACAGACTGACAAAAGAGCATTTCCTTTTCTTTGACCCCCTCTTTAAAAAGTTTGCCCATCACTGCCTTAAAACTATATGATAGGGCAGCTAGGTAGCTCAGTGGAGTGAGAGTCAGGCCTAGAGACAGGAGGTCCTGGGTTCAAACCCGGCCTCAGCCACTTCCAGCTGTGTGACCCTGGGCAAGTCACTTGACCCCCATTGCCCACCCTTACCACTCTTCCACCTATGAGACAATACACCGAAGTTCAAGGGTTTAAAAAAAAAGAAGTTAAAAAAAACTATATGATAAAAACTTGGAAGTCATCCTCTATATAAAACAGATATGTATCTATACTATATATATATATTTTTTTTTTTTTACATTAAGCTTTATATCTGTATACACACACACACACACACACACACACA